>NC_079202.1:25816622-25899122 GCF_026745355.1 Beta vulgaris subsp. vulgaris | reverse complement strand
AGTATGTTTAAAATGGGTTTCAATAAATTACATGTTGCTGGAAATTTAGAAAGGTTGTTATTAATGGAGTATTATGGATTTTAATAACTAGTATTGTAACAGCCCGCTCTTCCGAGCTGCTAACTAAACACACTTAAGATACATAAACAAGAATTAACTCTCAAATAAATTACTTCGCAGCAGAAAAATATCCTTAAATACACCAATACACAACAAGAATGTCACCCTTTTCCGTCCGCCAAAATCGGATGCTAAAAACACGGGATCGGACGCTAAAGTTATTAGTGTCCGTCAACGGACGCTAAAAGACTGATGCAAAACCCCTAGTCGCTAATTCTTCGATTAGCGTCCGCTAAGCGGACGCTAAAAGTTTAGCGTCCGAATTTTCAAATTTAGCATCCGACTTTAAGGTCGGACGCTAATTAGCATCCGCCTTTAAAGTCGGACGCTAATTAGCGTCCGAATTAGCGTCCGCTTCTAAAGTCGGACGCTAATTAGCGTCCGACCTTAAAGTCGGATGCTAAATTTGAAAATTCGGACGGTAATTCTCTTTTTTTTTTTCAAATGTAATGTTTCAAGCTTGTATTTGTATGGTGCCATGTTGAGACTTTTTAGTAACCACTTTTCCTTGGTTATTGTGTTGGGTCAAACTTGTCACTATCTAATATAATAATGCAAATTTAGAGGAAAAATTATAATTATTATTATATGTAATAAAAGTAATTACAATATAAATAGAAATGATAAATCAAATCTGTGAATAATTTACAACCTTACTTAAATAAATAATAACAAAAATCTATCTAATACATTAGAAAGAATTCATTTCTTCTTCAATATACAAATTTTCAATCTTCAACCTTTCCAAAGTCATCCTATCAAACCCAAACAAACCTGCAAAAGAAAAAAAAATCACAATTAGTACACTATTTACTATACTAAAGTCATAAATATCCTCACATACTATTTCAACATGCTCAAATACAGAAATAGTTCACTATGTTGTATACAGAAATATAGATGCTAAAATACAGAAATATATATAACAAAAATATAGATACTACCTAATTAGATGATAAAACATGCTCAAATGTTCAACACTAAGAAATTGAAGGGATTCAGTCGCCAACAATACACACCAACAGATTCAGTCAGATGATCTATACTAAACGAAAAACAGCAAAATTACAAAGATAAATAAAGAGTTAGCCTACGATAAATATACACAAAAAAACCTTAAAATCAAAACGTGAGTTATTATGTTGTATCCGATGAATGTAAATCTTTTTAAGTACTAAACTGGTGATCCTAAAAGAAGAATAAACTCATTTAGCTAAATACTCCTACCAACTCGATTAGGAAACTCATAAAAGAAATTTACAGAAGAAACTGATAAATCTGGCAATCACCAACTATATGTCCTCATCTGAAAATCAAATGGAGTTACCAATTTCAATACCTGCATTACTTTCATACGCTTGTCAATAAATGTGCTAATAATACTAGTTTGCTCACAAACAGTATGCTCTACAAGGAGGACAAAGAAAGACTAATTTCTATCAAGCTCAAAAAACAATCTTGATTTCACTTTATTTAAGCAGTTTAGCTTAAGCTCACATTCAAAAACCAAGACTCGTCCATCTGTGTAATTCAAACGACTTACTAAATGACCTATGACTGAAAGCAGTCACAGCACTTACTGTTTTTTGTTGGATATGCTTAAATATAATTCACGAGATTCCCTTCCCTTGCATAAGTTTTGCCACTGATATAGTTTTCATTCTAGTTCCCAGCATTACTTGTTTCAGAGGTACTTCCATATCTAATTACATTCCTAAAATAAACCATGGAAAAGAACAACTAGACCCAAAAGTCTACACCAATTAAAGAAAAAGTTTGCAAAATGAAGAACTGCTGATCTTATAGATATTGACTTGAGAAAAACTCAAAGCAGAAGATTATGTTATAACTAGAAAAGTCATAAGTTTAATATATCATACTAATCATGTGATAACTCCTGATAATGACAAAATCAGTAGCTTTCTATATGTTCTGAGGTATATCCTAGATCACTACCTTCATTTGATGTCAAGACGTCATCGGCCATACTTAATATTTCTCCCTTCTATCTCATCAGTGACATCATATAGCTTAATATTTCTCCCTTCTATCTCATCGGCCATAGTTTACATTTCATCAGTGACATCATATAGCTTAATATTTCTCCCTTCTATCTCATCGCAAGCAAAGAATAGACAGTAAACATTCAAAATGCATAGTCTTACGTAAGTCCCACTAAAATGACTTGCTACAGAATTTAGTATTCCTGTGATGATGAGAGGAAGGTCATACCTGATGGCCGTTGTGAATCATAATCTGAGACTTCAGGTACAGTAGGGGTAAGGCTAGCTTCTTTGCCTAAGTCTATATCTGAGAGTGAAGCAGACACATTTAATTAGCGTCTGTTTACAAGAACGGACGCTAATTAGCGTCTGTTTACAAGAACGGACGCTAAAAAAGAGAAAGCAGACGCTAATATACGTCTGTCATATATCAGACGCTAATTTAGAATTTACCGTCCACATATACTATCGGACGCTAAAGTTAGACGCTAAAAAGGCGGATTCTTGTTGTGAGATTGACGTTGTCCTACGTATCGACCACGCCCTCCACTTTCTTCATGACCTCGACCTCGACTACTCATACCACGACCCCGACCACGACCACGCCATCTTCCTAATGCCATTCATTTGACATTTTTCCCTTGACTTGGAAGGGAAACCATTAGGGTCTGTTCTCCCCAGCTTATTTTCAGTTCAATTCAATTCAATTCAGTTCAATTCAGTTCAGTTCAGCTCTGGACAATACTTTTACTCTCACATATCACTATTCATTTCAGTTCAGTACAGTTCAATTCAGTTCAGTTCAATTTAGTTCAGTTCAGTTCAATTTAGTTCTATTCAATTCAGTTCAGCTCAGCTGTTTTATGCCGAAGAGAATATGCCCTTACTCATCAAAATTATAAGAGGACATATATTTTGACTCCTCCATTGCAGCAACAACTTGATTGTAATTTTTTGTAAGACTCCATAAAACTTTTCGCACCACTATTGAGTCACTAAAATTTTCACCAAACGACCTCATTTGAAAAAATATATTTGACATTTTAGACAAATAATCTTGTACATACTCTTGTTCTTTCATTTTAAGTGATTCCAAATTACCATGGAGGTTTTGCAACTTGACAGAAATTACCTTATTGTCACCTCTATACGCCATTTTCAAATTTTCCAAGCTTCCTTTGTCGTCTTAGCTGTTGAAATTCGAGGAAAAATACCATCATCCACTGCAGATTGGATAATAAATAAAGCTTTCGCATGTAATTTGCGATTGTCACGTAACTTTTTATCGGGTGCCTCTGATGGCTCCTCCGGTTCCTCATACCCGCTCTCAACAATATCCCATGACTCCTGGGATTGAAACATAGTTTGCATCTTTATACTCCATAAATGATACTTCTCACCTTTAAATATTGGAATTTGGGGCGTATCTGAATGAATACCATTAGTGGCCATGACAAACACTTTCTCACAATTTGTTCTGATACAAAAAAAAAACCTCTCCTCCCTTTTTTTTTTTTTTTTTTTTCCCTCCCTAGAATCTAACCTGAAACTTGTTGGAAATCTTTGTGTTAAAGTTTTGGTGTACTTAGATTAGAAAAGAGATGGTTTTTGTTTAAAAAAAAGGAGGAGAGAATTAGTGGAATCTCCTAATTGGTATTGGTGAACAACAACTTCATTTCATTTCTTCACAAGGAGTTCATACATGTATATTTATACAAGCTTGAGGTCGGTGACATGTGTTACTTATTTTTTCTTGTTTACTCTAGACAATTCTAAGGCATAGAGAAGTCTAGGACTTTCCACTTAGAGTATTCTAGATTATAACTCTTCACCCTCTTGCTAGATGTTTCTAGATTATTTAGATTTTTATACATTACAAGATTTTTAAGATTAATATTATTTTAACACTCTCCCTTAATCTGAAAAATCTTGTACTCCGAGTTGTTCTAAACTGGATGAATTTCTCTGTTGGAATTGCTTTTGTAAATATGTCCGCGAGTTGCTCCCTCACCTTGCAGAATTGAAGCTCGATCTCTTATTTATCGACTAGTTCTCGAATGAAATGGTGTCGTATCTCGATGTGCTTCGTACGACTGTGGAAAACTGGATGTCATGGCTATTGCAGACATGTTGTCGCAGTAAATAGTTGTTGGTTCTTCTGTTGTATGTTGTAGATCATTGAGAATTCTTTTAAGCCATACCGCTTCACATGCTGCACTTGTTGCTGCTACGTACTCTACTATTGCTGATGACAGAGCTATTGTTGCTTGTTTCTTTGATGACAGAGCTATGTACTCTACTTTTGATGCAAACATATTTATCTCAACACTTAAATTAAAATTATAACATTATCCAAACTTTTTTCACGAAAACAAATATGTCAAAAAACAATATAAACATATCAAATAGTGTATCAAATAAAGGAATGTGCAATAAATTAACCATTGTGATAATAACAAAATTTTTAACTTTTATAACCTTTAATAAACAAACCATTATATAAATTATTCTGATAATTATTACATTAACTTAAACTTCAAAGTATTATAAAATAATAAATTAAAGCATACCTAGAGGCGACAAGGACAATCCGTTGACAAGGACACAGTGGCAGAGAGACGGCACGGTCCGACGGCAAGGAGACAGTGGTGTGTGGCCACCTACATTCACAAAGCCGGATGAGGGTTTGGTGAGTGCCAAAAATTCAAAAAATATATTAAATAAGTAGGGCTTATCTAAATTAAATTACAAGACTATCTCTCTCCGTTGATCCGTTCCAAATTTCCAAAGTTCCAACTTTCCATCTAAAAAATTCAATCACCCATCTTTCAAATTTCAGTGAGTTTTATTTTACAACAGCAAAACCAGAGATGAATTATTACTCTTGAATTGCAAACCCAACTTATCATTATTGTTATTCAAATTATATTCTAGCACTACACTGATACTAAGGATTATAAAGAAAAACAACAAAGTAGACAAAAACAAAATAAAAAAATAACAAACGAACCATAAAACAGAGACCCAATGTGCTTTAAAAGGAACAACAACAAACGGATAGCATAAAGTAAGTCTATCATCTTAGCTATAGTCTTTTATCATAAAATTGAACTGACAGTAAAATTGATGATGTTACAGAATTACAGTATAAAGTAGAACAAAATATTCCAATTCCATGTTAGAATCAATAACTAGTCTCTTAATCACAATGAGGAAGTGCATCAAAATTGTTCATCAATCATCATACCAGGACATAAATGATGCCAATCAATTTTTCAACAGAAAAAACATCAAATTCAACAACACCTAATCAATATTTCATCGAAAGGGTAAATTGTAAATGAACACAAAAAAGAGTAAATAAGTTGCGCAATTTATCCAGAAACGAAAATCAGAGAAAAGAAATACTGCTAAATCAAAACCTAGTAATAGCATAAAATCAAAATCTGTAGGAGTAAAAAAAAAAAAAAAAAACAGAGAGATGTACAAATTACCGCCGACAAGGGTGGTCTGCGTCGCCGGTCAGAAATCGCCGGTCGCCGAATTGTTCTTCAATGCCGTTTCGCCGGCGAGTGAGTGTTAAGGACGCCGAATTACCGCCGGCAAGGGTAGGACGGACGCCGAATTGGTGGGTTCGTGGGAGTTTTTTTTTTTGAATGCGTGGGACTGGGAGTTTGTTTGAGAGTGGGAGGAACGACTAGAATTAGGCCTTGTTTGGTTGGATATAGGAAGTCATACTTCCTAGGAAGTTATTTTTTCCATGTATTTGAAATTCCTAGGAAGTGTAAAATTGTATTTGGTTGATAATGGGAAGTAGAACTTCCCATGGGAAGTTCTACTTACCTAGGGGGACCTAGGTAAGTAACTTCCTCCATTTTGGAGGAAGGAGAACTTCCTAGGAAGTGCAAATTCCCATGATTTTGCCAACCAAACAACTTCATATACTTCTACTTCCTAGGAATTTGCACTTCCCATGATTTGTTTTGTCAACCAAACAAGGCCTTAGTGGGAGTTTGAAAGCAAGTGAGTGTTATGGTTAAGTCGTAAAGCACACCGACGGCTTAGGTTAAACTCAGCGACAGTTAGAAGTCGTCGCCTAAGGACTACAGTTTCTAGAATTTTAAAAATTTTTACTGACGGCTGTACGCGGTCGTTGCTTGGTTGTACGCCGTCGCCCAGGAGACTGCATTTTCTGACATATGGCCACCAACATCACCGACGGCTTTCCACGGTCGTTGCCCTCAACGACGGTAAAAACGCACGCTGATATCTAAAAAAACCGTCGCTGGCAACGTCGGCTTTAAACAATCGCTATTCACATGTTCAACGACGGTTTTGGTGGCCGTCGCTGCCAAGCGGTCGGTAATTGTGCAATTTCTTGTAGTGATATCTCCAATAATATTCTCAAATATCATATACAATGAAACATAAATAACTATTTTCAAATCAGCTATCTATATACAAACTCAATCCTAAATCTAGGACGACACCATAATCTTACTTCACTTCCATTCTGGAGCTCTTGATACCAAACCTGCAAATTCAGAGAAGAAAATACAAAACAAACACAATTCCAAAATGAGTGGAAAACTCGTAACCTTTACTTCAGCCCGTTATAGACATTTTATTTTCTCAAATCATTTTCATTTCATTACAATGCTGGCATAGCTCACTCTCTTAAACAATCAGTGGCAAGTACGGGCTTTGGACAAAGGACAAACGCTGCCTCCAAGGTTCGTTATGGAGCCCAGCAATACTACCCCCAAGGTTATGGAGCGTAGCCGACCGTATCAGGTCAAAAGAGTAACCGTCCTCCACCCATACCTTGCCCACTTTCGATTTTCAGTTCATAAACTAAGCCAGCAAAATAGTTGCATATTCATATTCATCGAATAACGTTTCCAGAACCAACTCATATCACATTCATAACTATGGCCATATTACGAACTTATTTATCAAAAACGGAATAGAGATCCAAACACACATGGGCATGAGTAAATGATTTTACTGAACATAAAAGTTACCTGAACGCATTCCGATTCCAACAACACAACTTCCTTCATAATCCCGAATGATACTTCACTCTCATAATTATCCTCCAAGAATCACCTCACAACGAGAATGATAATCAATGACCAATCTTAATTAATATTCTAAACTAGAAACATAATCATAACCATTCCTAGAAAAAAAAATATAACCATCATACTAGCCATAACATTCTAAAAATGAACTCTAACTAATCTAAACTAAATCTGCAAAACATAAACTAAGCAATTCTATAGCTTCCACACTTATCTCCAAATATAACAACTCCAACAACATAACATCAATCGCAATAACAGAACAACAACAACAACAACAACAATAACAACATGGAATTACTTTACAAAACTTGAAATCAGAATTTCAAGAGAAAAAATAAAGAGATGAGTATACCTCCGCTCGCAAGAGCAGCGAAGAACAGAAGAACAAAGGGGTATTTCGAAGTTTCGGTACCCAACGATGGAGCACCGACGAGGACGACAATAACGCTACGACGAGGCTCCTAGGCAGGTGCGGTGAGGTTACTCGAGTCAGGTGGAGGTGGTGATAGTCAACAGCAGCGCAGGCGACACCCATGAACAACAAGCGTTGATGAAACAGAGAAGGAGAGAGAAAACGAGAACAGCAACGGCGCTGGTTCGCAGCGGCGAGACAACCCGAGGCTCCGGCGAGCTGCAAGGGGGTGGGGAAATTCCGGTGAATTGAAACAGGGGAGATGCGCGAGAGAGAGAGATGATTGATTGGGGTTTTGGGTTTCACGGGTTGGGGTTTCAATTTTGGGGTTTGTGGTTTTACGGGGAAGAAGAAAATAATTGGGTTGGGGTTTTATTTCATTAAACCGACAAAAGGGGAGGTGCAAGACCGACTTTGACTTCCTATTTGGGTCAAATACCACTCAACTTTAACTTAAAATCCAAAATATATCAATAATAACACCATAAAATTAAAAATATATATATTTTACGAACACGACAATATAATTCACATTCCACATCACAAATAAAATAAATATTTCCGAAACATAATTAACTTAATAAATATAATTATCATTAATAAAACGTTCTAAAAAACAAGGCTATTACAAGTATAGTATTACTATGTTAGGGAATATAAGTAATTGAAGTTTTAATGTTGAAAACAACTTTTAAATATTTTTAAAGGAGAATTAAAGTATTTTAAAGTTGCTGAAATTTATTTGGAGTATTGATTATAAATTTTATTGGTTGTTTTAGGCGGAGAATTCCCTGTAGGCGACTTCTAAAGTTGTTAAAGTGACCTATCAATTTGTCTACACAAGGTACTTGCAAACCTATGTGTTATTTGATGTAGTATCATGATTTTAGGAAGGAAAGTTATGTAATATCATGTATAGGAACTTTATGAGTTCATATATGATTGCTATTATGATTGAATACATGTCTTATGCATGTGTGCGGACATGTTAAGTATGAGATTTAACTATGAGATTTATATCAAGGTTGTATGGAAGATTGATGCAAGCATGTTGGTTGAGAACTTTATTTATTAATTCACATGGGGGAATTAATATTTTTATTGGTTTGGATCATGATTGAATCATGTGTTCCCTTATATTATTATTTTCACTACTCTATAAGGAATGTGGGCCTTATTGGTAAGTTGATAATTTATACCTTTGAAAGGTAAGTTGGTTGTTGGCTACGTTCAACAAATAAGAAGGATTGGATTAAAGAAGGAATTAATCTTGGGTTGTAAGTTGTATGATCACTTATTTAATCCTAAGATAAAAGAAATAAAGTTGTGTATGTTTGATTATATATTATATGTGTTGCTTGTGTGTCATAACAAGTAATTATTGGTAAATCCTGTAAAGTGAAACTTGGATAGTAATAAACTTTAGGCAAGTGCACGTCTGAAATTGGACAACCAGGAGTTAGGGTAAATGGTGAGCGGGCCATGGCTTTATTCTGGAAATCGGATTGATCATCGTTCCTATTTTTATTTACAAGGTTCATCGATATCGTAGGTCATTTGGAATATGAAGTCACGCCCGTATTTCATCTTCCTAGGTGAAGGCTAGTTTTTAGTTAGTCAACTCGGTCCAATGGCTATTCCATTAAAGTA
Source organism: Beta vulgaris subsp. vulgaris (assembly GCF_026745355.1). Classification (NCBI taxonomy): domain Eukaryota; kingdom Viridiplantae; phylum Streptophyta; class Magnoliopsida; order Caryophyllales; family Amaranthaceae; genus Beta; species Beta vulgaris. Next base: position 25,889,850 of record NC_079202.1, on the reverse strand, counting down.
ATAAAAATGTTGTTAAAGTTTAGTTCGGTAAAAGTTATATTCAGCTTGTTATGTTGTTAATTATTCCTGTATTATTATTAGTATCATGTTAGGAATGTTTATTTATTATTATGTAGTACTCAACTTTGCTGACTACGTGCTTTATTTGTATGTATTGATCATTGCTTTGCCTTATTGATCCTCTGATGATCCATTATTGGTGAGAAGTTTCTCTGGTGCATTGACATCTATAGGTGTGCAAATGATGCATCATGGGTTTTCGAAAATGGAGAGTTTGTGTAGCATGTTGATTATTTATTGTTTTATAGTAGATACATGGTGAGCGAGCCATGGCTTTATTCTGGAAATCAGATTGATCATCGTTCCTATTTTTATTTAAAAGGTTCATCGATATCGTAGGTCATTTAGAATATGAAGTCGCGCCCGTATTTCATCTTCCTAGGTGAAGGCTAGTTTTTATTTAGTCAACTCGGTCCAATGACTATTCCATTAAAGTAATAAAAATGTTGTTAAAGTTTAGTTCGATAAAAGTTATCTTCAGCTTGTTATGTTGTTAATTATTCCTGCTTATTATTATTAGTATCATGTTAGGAATGTTTATTTATTATTATGTAGTACTCAACTTTGCTGACTACGTGCTTTATTTGTATGTATTGATCATTGCTTTGCCTTATTGATCCTCTGATGATCCATTATTGATGAGAAGTTTCTCTGGTGCATTGACATCTGTAGGTGTGCAGATGATGCATCATGGGTTTTCGAAAATGGAGAGTTTGTGTAGCATGTTGATTATTTATTGTTTTATAGTAGATACATTATATCTAAGTTTGGTTTGGAGTTAACGTTAATATTGTTGTTTGGTTTTGAAGTTGCTTTGTTATATATGATATTTCAATTTTAAAGTTAATTATATGTTTTCCGCTAATAAGTCGATATGTTATCACACGGACGATAAGGCTTTGATGATTCTCTAAGTTTTATAATTGAAAAGTATTTTGGAAAAGTGAGAATTATCGGGGTGTTACAGTCGCGCCCGTACTTCGTCTTCTGAATTGAAGACTGGTTTGGTTAGGACAACTCTTTCAATTGTCTATTCAATCTAAATTAATTAACTTATTAGTTGTGAAGTCAAGTTCGGTAAAGTTATTCTGTCATGTTATTATATTATTATTATTATTATTTATGTTTGTCTTAATGTTTATTAATATCATGCTAGGTTTTATATTTATTTGTTATGTAGTACTTAGCTCTGCTGATTACATGCTTTTGTGTGTATGTCGATCATGATTGTGTCTTATTGATCCTATGATGACTCATTTGGTGAGCAGTCTCTCAGGATCAAGTGCATCGTCCAGGGCCGTCTCGTATCATTTAGGGGCCCTGTACTAAATAAAAATAAGGCCCCAAACGGTAAAAAAAAAAGACGATTTTCTATTTATATCAAAAAGTAAAATTTCATTATACAGTTAGTACCAAAGACGAAGAACAAAGAAGACGATATAAAACCAATCACCAGCGAGGCAGTGAGCCTACCAACCTGATATACCTGAATCTTAAAGGCGTGAAAGATGATGATTTTATTTTACAGTTAATGTATTTAAAGTAAAAGCTACATAGTATTATTGTAAACTAGGAGTAGTTACAACAAACTAAAAGGAAAAGGGGGAGATTACAACGAGAGATATGTTCTGATGTTCAACTAACAATAGAAGATATTAAGTTACATAAATTTGATAAAAATGTTAGCTTGCGCAATCCAGATTAAGATAACAAACTAAGGAAGCTACATAAATCTTATCAAGAAGTGCACAATTAATAAATAAAATATCAAATATCAAAATTTCAAATTTGATAACTGAATCATTAAAAGCCCCAAGAAATAACCAGAAAATATTAACCTAGAATGTCAGATTATCAAAATGAAAACAATTAAACAACAAAATTTTCATAATTTAGAAATTACCTTCAAGTACTAGATGTGAATATCATAATATGAGAGTTTGTTTGAAGAACGTAGTGATGATTGAATAATTGAAACTACTAAGGTGTGAAACATCAACAAAACTCACAATTCACAAACGGCTTTCTTTTTTCTCTTTAGAAATTGGGGATTACGTTATTGAATTAGAAAGTTGGTTGAAGGGTCATTTAGAAAAAAAAAATACAGAGATTTTGATTCTTTTAGGTGAAAGAACCTGTTTAATTGCCTACTAAACATAAATTAGATTTGTTGGTTTGAAATTGGGAAAGATGGAGCCATTAATGGGGTTTTGGAGGAAGAGCCATTAATGGGATTTGGAGAATCGAAAGAGTCGAGAGGTGGAGTAAATGGGGGTGAACTGTTGTACGCCTGTGCGTGAATTGCTGTGCGTGAACTGAAGAAGACGCTTAATTCAAGAATTTTTTTTTCCTTTAGGCTCTAAACAAAAAAAATTGGGCCCTCATATTTTTTGGGGCCCTGTGCAGTTGCTCACCCTGCACAGGGTCTTAGCCGGGCCTAGCATCGTCCAATTTAGGTTTGAAGATCATGGGTTCGAGATTTCTTGGAGAGCTTGTGTTAATTTTAATACCCTTATAGTTGACTTTTAGATTTATGGCTTGAGTTTGACTTTTATGTTGGTTTGACTTGGTTTGGTTTTGAAGTTACTGACCCAATCAGGCTCAACCCTCATGAGTTAAGGGGTAAGAACAAGATCCTAACCCATAAAGAAACTTCCAGAGACTGAAAACTGGGGATTTATACCCAGAAGTAAATATCCACACAAACTTCTCAAATATGGGGTTGATGAGAGTCGAACTCCCGACCATGAGGTTGAGAGGTGGAAGTTCCAACCATTGGACTCACACATGATTCTCTTTGAGTCGACTTATGGCTGACTAAGTTATTGTTTTCAAAGTTATTATAAACTTTCTCACTGTAAAATTGTGAATAAGCCAATATGTTATTACACGGGCGATAATGCTTTGATAATTCTCTAAGTTTTATATTAAAAAGGTATTTTAGAAAATACAGAATTATCAGGGTGTTACACCTTTAGATTATCACATTTAGAAATTAAAACCACACAAGTTTTATCATTTATATCATCCAATGCAACATTGCCATTCCACCGACCACCATTGCTTCACAAGAGAAATGGTATCCATTCCATCACTATGCCAAAATTTCTGAAAAAATAAAGCATGCATATCATTCGGGCACGAAGCTTTATTTAGGAGACGCCACACTAGAGGTGATCATGGGCCGGCCCGCGGCCAAAAAATTTTTGCCCATTGGTCGGGCCGGGCCCAATTTCGGGCCTAAATTAGAGGGCTTTTGCGGGCCAAAACGGGCCGGGCCAGGCCAAAAAATAAACTTAAAAGTTGTTATTGGCTTGCCCAAAGCCCTCCCAAAGTCAAAAAACGGGTCGGGCTCGACCGCGGGTCGAAAAAATCTGCACAAAACCCGACCCAAAAACGGGGCGGACCGGGCCAAAATAATCACCTCTACGCCACACCTCCTTACTTGACTTATATAATAAAGAATTAAAGATTATTATTTTGAGAACAATTAACTCAATTATATATACTATTTCCACCACAAAATATGTCATATACGAAATATGTTACTATTTCTTATTATAGAGATCTCTACAAAAACCCTCACGAAGAACATAGACCAAGGCTATAAATTTGGTGACTACTCACAATGGGAAAACCAAAAGAAGAATTAATTTTTTTTTTGAGGGGAGAATTAAAAATTATTTAGTGGGTATTGGAAATAGTCCAAAAATGGAAAAAGAAAACCAACTTATGCAAGACATCCATTATTCCAAATTCCAATAGTATGACATAAATTATGGAAGAATTAAATAACATAATAATAAATTAATTACTCTTTTCCCTTGTCTCCATCCCTTTTCCTTCTCTTTCCTCAACCTAGGAAAGTACACAGGAAATTTGGGATTTTTTGATTTGGTATTTTTGATTTGGGATTTTGAGTAAAAAGAGAATATGCCATTTTTCGATTGTTTGCAACATTCCCAGATACCCAAGTTGGTTTCTTTTCTGTCTTTGATTTAAAATAAGTGGGAACATAAAAAAGGAAGAAAAAAAACCAAGAACACCGACCTTTCATCCACCATTATAATCTTTGTTTTCGTCATCCACATGCACGTTTCTCTCTCCTCATTCGCTTTCAGGTAAGCCTCCCTTGCTTCCTCACTTGTAATCTTGTTTTTTTTTTTTTTTTGTTGCTTTTGAATTTCTAGTTTTTTTTGCTATTGAAATGTTTTGGGTTCAGAATTTACCATTTGGTATGTGAATGGCACTATTTAAATGACATTTTAAGGCATTAATATTTCTGGGTTTTTGCTGTTATTATTGGTTTGATTGAGAATTTTGGTGGGTACCCTAATATTTAATTTAATTTTGGGACCATAATTGTGAATTTGATCAACCGATTTTTATCAAGTTTGTAGTGTGTAACCTTAAATTGGATTGGTTACAGGAATGAATTTTGGAATATGAGATGAAAAAACTAAGCATAATTTTTTTTTGGTTTTTGCTATTCTATTGGTTCCAAAATCTATCAGCAGCAAGTTTTGCACTATGGTTTTTGAACATATATATATTCTTCTTTAGATACTCTATATCCTTTACATGATCTTTTTCTATATAAAGTTTTGAATAGTTTGGTATTTTAATTGTTTTATAGGTCATTAAAGAAGTTGGTTGGGTTCTACAAGAAAGAAGCTGAATCTATTGTGCTAATCGGAGCTGGTTCCATATTCTGGAATGGGCTCTAACAAGGCGGCGGTTGGTTTACTAGATACAATTAAAATGGAAAGCTTCAGGACTATACTGCCTCATAATTATCCTTATCCACACGAGCATTCCCGTCATGCTATCATAGCAGTAGTCCTTGGATGCCTTTTCTTCATATCGTTCGACAACATGAATACGTTTATACAAGGGTTAGACAACAATATTAAGTGGTGGTCTATGTATTTCTGTTTGTTTGGATTCTTTTATTTTTTCTCATCACCATTCATTGGGAAGACAATCAAACCAAGCTATTCAAATTTTAGTAAGTGGTGAGTATTGCATATGTTCGGTAACATTACGTACATTTCTTTTTTATTATCAATGTATTTATTGTATCCATAGCTAATGTTTAGCTCATGGTGTGACTATGTAGGTATATTGGCTGGATTTTAGTGGCTGCTGTGTATCATCTTCCAAGTTTTCAATCAATGGGAGTTGATTTGAGGATGAACCTTTCTTTGTTTATAACAATCTATATGTCCTCCATTTTGTTTCTGTTTGTTTTTCATGTGATTTTCTATGGCCTTTGGTACCTTGGTCTTGTTGCCCGTGTGGCTGGCAAGAGGCCGGAGTTCTGGACCATCCTTCAAAATTGTGCAGTAAGTTTGATAGACTCCTTGAGTACAATGTATGGTTTTTGTTAGCTAGTTGGCATCTTAAATACACTTTATGCTAATTTGTTGCCCTTGTTTTTGGTGCTTTGCAGGTAATTAGTGTTGCTTGCTGTGTATTCTATAGTCATTGTGGAAATCGAGCTATTGTGAAAGAGAGAAATAGCTCCAGCTGGTTTTCCTTTTGGAAGAAGGAGGAGCGAAACACATGGATTGCAAAGTTTTTGCAAATGAATGAATTGAAAGACCAAGTGTGCTCTTCTTGGTTTGCTCCTGTTGGCTCTGCAAGTGACTACCCTTTGCTATCAAAGTGGGTAATTTACGGTGAGGTACGTGATCGGCATTTTTGTTGAATCTATCATGTTAATTTATCTTATAACATAGTAGGATTGCTAGCCTAATGTTTTTCCCATGGTAGTTAGCATGCAGTGGCACATGTGCGGAGTCACCAGATGAAATTTCCCCTATATATTCCTTATGGGCCACCTTCATAGGCCTTTACATAGCAAATTACGTTGTTGAAAGATCAACAGGGTGAGTTATTAATCCCTCATTCCATTTTTTTTCTTCTAAGATATACTTTTTCCTGTCCCATTTGTATTGTTTAATGTGGGGATCACTGAAATATAAGCACTAAATGAGATTCAAAGAATTTTTTCACATTCACATGTGAGGTAAATTTTGTGTAAAAAGTTTATATTAGGAGCCTGTTCTAGGGTCACTGCTCTGACAATATAAAGGACTAACATGTTTTCTCACAGCGTTTTATGCCTTTTGTATAATGTGATTCTTTTTATATTCATATATTCATGAAGTGTTTGCTAATTTTGGAAATTTCTTTCTCAAAAAAATCCAAAAGGGAAAAAAACTAGAATGTGTTTTCTATTAAAAATTATAGCAGCTAGCATCACACACCTTCATAATTTTAGATACAAAATAAATCGTATATCATTTTAGAGACGTGTTTTTCACTCAGCTGCTGCAAATGGATGATATGGTTGATCTGTTGATACTTATTCTTCTTTCATAAACTATGTTTGATACATGATGCTTTTTGTTTTTAATGTCCTCAATATCCCTTCTGCTCCATGACTTTCAACAGATGGGCTCTTACTCACCCTTTGTCGATTAAAGAATATGAAAAATTGAAGAGAAAGCAGATGAAGCCTGAGTTCTTGGACATGGTCCCTTGGTATTCAGGGTATTAGTCATCACCTATGTTATTTCTCACAATATGTTACATACTCTCTCTTTTTTCCTAGTTTATTCTTCAGAGTATGGGGCTTTTGGGGGGGGGGGGGGTCTTGGGTGAGTATTAGTTGACGGAAAGGCTGAACTTATGTCTGACTACCTTCTTCAATCTCAGGACATCAGCTGATTTATTTAAAACCGTATTTGACCTTCTGGTGTCTGTGACAGTGTTTCTTGGGCGTTTTGACATGCGTATGATGCAGGTATTACTTGATTCCTTTCTTCTCCTATTGTTGCAGCTTAATACATACTATATATACAAAAGCAAATGGAAATTTTTAGCTGCTCTTTTGTTGTGAAGCCGGATCATACTTTGGCTGCATTGCTTATTGTTAGTTTGTGAAACTTTGGACTTATGTGAGGCCCTCCGCCCTATTGCCTGAAATGTGCTGATAGGGATCAAATTATTGACGCTTGATCAAATATTTCTCTACGATTACCTCTCTAATATTAGTGTTAAAGGAGATTGGGGATGTGGAGGGATATTAGACTAATTAGAGAGATGAGCGTAGAGAAATTTGATGCAAGTCATGATGGACGAATTGGAAGTATAGAAATTTAAATTGTAGAGGTTATGGGAGTTAGTTAATTTATGTATAATGGAAGTATAGAAATTAGAATTGTAGAGGTTATGGGAGTTAGTTAATTTATGTATTATGCAATACGATACTAGAGAAGAAAGGGTTCTTTTGAGACTTTAAAGTCTTTATAAGGGAAAAACTTCTTGGTCATTCATGATAGTTTCCTTGATATCCTTTGAGAGGTTGCGAGATAATGAGACACGATAATCATCGTGAGAGATGTGCATCAAAATAGAAATTTGACAAAATTTTCTATAAGAGCTGGAAGTTAAAGAGGCTTTTGGTGTAGAGCGATGTGTTTTATGCCTGATTTTTGGGACTCCATGAGAGCTTTTTTGTGATTCTTTCTTTCTACTAAATAACTTGGGACTTCCTTTCTACTAAATATTTTTGTCCTTCACATTTTTGCTTGTTTCTTTGGTACATTTTACTGTAAACCTTACGTATTAAGATGAATATTTTTACTCGAAATTGAAGATTTGGGAACTAAGAACTTATGAAGCAATAGCAATTTCCAACTATTACAGGGAGCTAATTTTTGCTAGAAGGCTATCAGATAGTTGCTTTTTATGATTAGTCAAAGTTTAAAATTCAAGATACTCTATACATTTCAAAAGACTAGGCCACATTTGTAAGGGGCAACCTTTTTCAAGCAATCAAGATTATATTCTTCAATATTCAAACTTTTAAGAAATTCAGTTCAATCATATGTTGCAACACAGATTCATATAATCTCGATGATATCTCCCTAAAACTTGCAAAGTTCAATCATTCTTTTAAAATGTAGATGCTATTTTTCAACAAATGGATCTATCATGTTAGTAAATGAGATGAACATGAACGACAAGGAGCCGAAAAGATAGTTAAGTCTTACTGGAGTTAGGCTTGAAACTTTTTGGTCAAATTTCTAACAATATGAAAGCATCTTTTTCTTTGATTGTCTAAGTTAGTAATGTGATTTATTATTTGAAAGTGGTTATTATTATTATTATTATTATTATTATTATTATTATTATTATTATTATTATTATTATTATTGTCATTGTTATTATTATTATTATTATTATTATTATTATTATTTTTATTTTTTTTTTAATTTTTTTTTTCTGCTGCTGTTGCTGCTGTTTATGTTTGTTTTTTAATGATTAGGCTGCAATGAATACAGTTCAAGATGCAGAGAAAGGGGATCCTTTATATGATCATTTCAGGGAAAAGGACGACTTTTGGTTTGATTTTATGGCGGATACTGGTGATGGGGGGAACTCCTCATACAGTATTGCACGGTTACTTGCTCAACCTAAGCTTCATGTGAAAGATGGGGACTCCGTACAAGCTCTTCCTCGTGGCAATTTGCTTCTTATTGGGGGAGATCTTGCGTAAGCTCTGACCTCTTTTTTTTTTTATATTGAATATGTACACAACTGCACGTAACATAGCTTCGTGAGGTTTGAATTCATGATAACTTGGGTCTTTGCTTTTCCAGTAACTTATGAGCATTTTTGTGACTACAAACTAGTTGATCATAATTGGTAGTAATACCTTTTCTTTCTCAAGGCTTCTCTTATAATTTTTGACAGTCTATGTAGGACACTGTAAAGGAGAAAGTAGAAAATGGGGAAAGATGAGAAAAATCACGTGAGTAAACTAAAAGACCAAAAATAATTCATAAATATGTGACTTGAACATCAGATAGTCAGATGGCCTGAACCTTAGAACCGCCAGTGGGACAGATTTGAGCTCCTTGATGAATCTGAGACAAAAACATATCTTGCTCTAGTTTAGACGTACAGTCTCCGGATCTTTGTAAATGCATTTAGACCTTAGTATATGACCCAGGGAAAAAAAATGCGGTCGCGGTCGCGTTCGCGGTAACGGTCACGTTTTCGCGGGAACGGCCCGTAACGGCCAAATAGAACGTTTCGCGGCCGTCGCGGCGTGAATTTTTTGGAAAACACTTAAGTGGCAATTTCATTTTGTTTTATATTTTTTCACTTTATGTTGTGTCTAATAGTATTATAAACACTGTTTGGGATATTTACAAATATATTTTAAACTTATTTTTTTATTTAATTTGCTGTTTGTAGTTTTGTTATTCACTACAAGGCTTATTAATCGATAAGTAAACTGGATAATGCTTTCTTTTTTAAAACAAAACCTTCGTTTTTACAGATGGAGGAGAAAAATAATTTAAAAGATCTGGGAAAATGGACAAGCGTTGAATTCTTGAATAGATGGAGGAGAAAAATAAGGTTCTAGAAAATTACAGTTGTAAAAGAAATTACTGTGAAAAAAAAGGTTTTATAAAAGAAAAAGGAAAAAAGAGAAAACTCATGCACGTGATAACCATAGACTGCATCTCTTCTGTTTGACCAACTAGTACAGCCTATGGAGTAATAAAACAGAAAAAGAAAAAAAAAAAGAGAGAGAGAAGGAGAAATGAACGATATATGAGTTTCTCAGCAAACTTACCTGGCTCACCGGCAGATATGGTGCCAGAGCCGACCAGACATCTCTTGCCGGCATATTCTGCCTTGACAGACGACGTAGTGGCTGTCAATTGCATCCCTTGTGTCACGCATATTAGGGTTTCTATGAAGGTGGGATCTAATTTAGGGTTTAAAAGAAGTATTTCAAAGAAATTAATTGAGGGGTTTTGATCGAAATTGAGATTTAATGATCATGTAAGATTTAAACTTTCAGTTTAAGTTAAATCTAATGATCATGAGCCTCTTTTCTCTTTAACTTTTTCTTCCTTTATCTTTTTTTCAAATATAACGGGCGTTCTTATATAAAACCCGTTACAGAAAACGGCGTTCCACCGTTACAGAACGGCGTCGCGGCGAGTTTCGTGTGAATTTTAACTCCCGGCGTTATAACGGTGTTTCTCGGAACGGTGGGTCTGAAATCCGTTACAGAACGGCCGTTCTGTAACGGAATGGACGAGTTTTTGATCCATATTATGACCTGACTTGGGGACTCAACAGCTTTTTATCGTGCATGTGAAACCTGGTTTTTCATTAGTAATACGCGATAAGTGACTGACCTAAGCAAACCACTGGAAATGAATTGAGGTGATGGCGAAAGTACTTTTTGATAATATTAAACCATGAATGAAGACCAACCCTCTCTAAAATCTAAGGTTCCAGTGTTTGAAACTTTTGTTCATTTAGATGAGTGCATGCTGATCTGGCTGTTCCATCGTGGTTTACTTCTCTTAGCTTTTTCCCATCGACTCTTTATTTATCTCATTGACTTAGCTAAAATAGTGGCAGTTGTATCAAAGAAATAAATGGCAAGACACTGAATACAGTTTACATTCATTCTCTCTACACGCTTTTGATTATGAGAATCTTGATCACTGGTCCGATGGTGCTTATATCATTGTAGGCAGAGCCACTTACGAAGTTGTTTTTTGTGAGTAATTTGGTGTGATTTTGGTAAATCATTGGACATTTTCTGAATTTTTTACTTCCTACAGATATCCTAATCCATCTACATTCACTTATGAGAGTCGCTTCTTTCGACCTTTTGAATATGCCCTCCAGCCTCCGTCTTGGTATAAAGAAGAGCATATAGCTGTGAAGAAGCCAGAACTACCCTGTGGCGTGTCTGATTTGAAGCACTATGATGGACCTCAATGTTTTATTATCCCTGGAAATCATGGTTTGTGCTGACTTCTCCTGGAAACCAACATGTACTAGTGTAGAAGAAAATTTGGAATGATTTTTCTTCTGACTTTTTTGTAGATTTCATGTTACAATATCATTCCAAGTTTTCTTTACATCTTAATTTACCTTATTTGTGTTCAGGCAAACGATAATGTGGTTCCATTACTTGATTTACAGATTGGTTTGACGGACTACACACTTTTATGAGATACATATGCCATAAGAGTTGGTTTGGTGGATGGCTTATGCCTCAGAAGAAAAGTTACTTTGCCTTGCAGCTGCCTAAAGGATGGTGGGTATTTGGGCTTGATCTAGCACTACATGGAGATATTGATGTTTATCAGTTCAAGTTCTTTTCAGAACTTATCAAGGACAAGGTACCTAACCGTTGGTTTTCTAATTAGTCTGTTTTATTATATCATGGTCTGGGAAAGCGTACCTAAACTTGTGTGATAACATAATCCCTCACCATATTATATATTCAAGTATCTGCAAATTCGAGCATGTTTGGCTCAACATTTTTGGGCTCCTAGAAAGGGAATCAATTACCTAATCCCTTTCTTGTTGTTGATTCAATCCCTACCATACTTGTTGGTATTGGATTTCCCTAATTTGTTACCGTTCCAGAGGCTTTCCTCTCCCCTCAAGTAACGAATCCTCCTTTTAGTGGTAATGGGTTACCGTTTTTCTTTTCTTTCATGGCTTGAACCAAACACCTAATTAAGTTAACAATTTTCGTTACTATTTTCCTCCTCTATTTGATTCCATGCCCTCTCCATTTGCGTGGTTCCAACCAAAGAAGAATTTAATAGTTACTCAAAGAGCTTCAACCCCTCTTTTGAGTTGATAGTGTGATATTTGGTTTGGCTAATCCAATTTTTCTCTTGATGCATTCCCCAATCGGTAATTTTATATGGAATCTGAAATTCGGAATTCATTGCTTATGGATGAACATAATAGTAAAGCTCTTAGGACTGCGAATGTACTATTCTTTTTCTTAATACTTCTTTTGATTCTAAATAAGTGGAACAGCTTGATTTTTGAACTATTCACATGCCAACTTTGATTGTAAATTTTTACTAATATATAAACATAGACGTTACCATATTAAATATTACTCCCTCTATATTTTTTTATCTTTCCTATTTTGACTTTGCACGTTTGTTAATGCACTTATTCTACATTAAATATCTTTCATTACATATTAGTAAAAATTATAATAATTGAATATTAATAAAGTACTCATTGAGACGAATCAAACAAGACCCCACATGACTATATTTTTTCTTATATATTGAGAAAAATCTAGATGATTCTCTCCAGTTGTGAATAGTGTCTAGATTCTAAGTGAGAAAGATAAAAAAAATATAGAGAGAGTATTGGGTTTGACAATAGGGGTCTGAATTTTGGGTGGTAATTTTTAAAAGGTCTGAACTATTGATTAACCTGTGTAGGTCCAACTTTAGGGGATCTTAACTTCTGGCGGGCCTTAGCTATGAAGCATGGGTACGGTGGTTGAGTGCCGTATCCCGTACCCGGTACGGGTACGATCCGGGGACGGTACGGATACGGGGTGGATTCGTACCCAATCCGTACCTGAGAAGCTGGGTACGAGTGCTTCTTATGGGGACGAATCCGCTTCAAAGTGGGCTAGAACAAAACGTACCCATATGACTTTCATGAAATTTCAGAGTAAAAAAACTTTTAAAAACTTGAGATCAGATCTTAATGACATTTTGACAGAAAAGAAAAAATTTGAACCCAGAATTATTTAGATGAAGAAGAAGAGAGGATGAAGAAAAAAAAATTGAAGAAGAAGAAAGTGGAGGAAGAAGACGACGAAAGTAGAGGAAGAGGGTAAAAAGAAAACCACTGGCAGGCTGGCAGCAATCAATTACCCCTCCCTTTCAGCTACTTTACAGCTGTTATTTTTTTGTTTTTTAAATCCCCTCCCTTCTTTGTTTTTTAAATTAAAACGTGGGTTGGGTACTTTTTTTTTGTTTTTTAAATCTCCTTTCCTTCTTTACATTTGTCATTTCTCTAGTAGAAGATTACTATTTCTACAGTTTTCTCTCTATCTTTATTAAAGTGCTATCATTTTCTTTACTAAGTTTGTACTCCGTACTTCTTTTTTTCATTTTATATTATTATATTATTATTATTAAATAACAATACTAACCATAAAAACAAACAAACAACCATAACGACATATATTATTTTTGTTAAAAAAATATTTTTTTGCCGAATCCAATCCGTACCCGTTTTTAGAAATTTTGATTTTGCCGTTTTCCGTCCCCGTACCCGTCCCCGTACCCGTTCCCGTATCCGTATCGGTGCTACCTAGGGCCTTAGTGACTTGAAATTGACTTAATAGGTCATAATTTTTAAAATGCGGGTTGTACCAGAAAAGGTTGATTAAGGGTGAGAAGCAGGAACTTGGTGAGATATTTCTAAAAATTGTTAGTTTCAAGTAATCGAGTCCTGCTAAAAGTTAAGACCCCTTAAAGTAGGGACCTATACAGGTTAATTAATAGTTCAAACTTTTCAAAAACTATCGCCCAAAATTGAGACCCCTATTGTCCATTTTTCTTTTTTCATAATTTCAACTTTTTATAATTTTTGCTAATACATAAATAGAGATATTATTGTTCAAAGTTTTTGCATTGGCAAACGTGAAAGTCAAAGTGTTATACTTATCCTAGAAACAAGGAAGTATTTTTTTTATATTAATTTATGCTTTTAACCATTAGCTATATATATTAATGTGTTTTCCGAGGATAAAAATGAATTTTCTTTTAAAGCAGAAATATGTCTGAACTCAGCTGCATTGCGGATCCTCATTATAGCCTCGTGTTGGTCTCCTTCCCTCAGTAACCCTAGGATAAATAATAATGAAAAATAACAGAATTGAAATTGCTGGCAAAAGTATAACACCATTATTAAATTGGTTCCTTTTTCCTTTTGATTTGCTCTCAAAGTTCTTGAAATTCTCTTTTCTTGCTCCCCTCCTCGATCAATCTACCTTAAACTCTCCTCTTCTTCTTCTCCACTCATCTGTTACTGAATGGAAGGACACTTGCAAAATGGCTGTCTTATAATTGGTCTATACAGCTCATCTCTCCCTCATGTGCACGCACATACACATGTCACTGAGAATTCGGTTTTATTTCTTCTATATGATCTTACATCCAGCTTTCACCTTATTCAAGAAATGTATTAATTTTATCATGTCACTATTTGAGAATTTGGTGAGTTAATTACTCCACGTGTTAGGGCTTGAGGTAGATGGATACTTGGTAATGGGCATTTTTTTATTTTCTTCTAGTAGTAAGTGAGTGGTCACATGGTTTTTCCTGTGTTGTGAACTTTCTTTTTTTTTGAAATTAAGTTGTCTTTTATTCTTGTAATATTAAGCTATGTATGGAATTCATTTTTCTTTATTTTGTAATCTTTTTTTTTTGTCGAATCCATGCTATAACCGTCTTTTGAAATTTGATTGTAGAATTTTCTGTCCCTATCCCATATCCATCCTCCCATCCATTTTGGTGCTACTTAAAATAGTAATATCAGTTGCCCATATTAGTTGCAAGAGTTTGACTTTTGCACTATTCATATGCTTCGCTTTGATCATAATATGTGAACTTGTAGCCAATAAATTGAACATACAGTGTATGTAAATATAACAAGTTGATACCTCGTAACAAAAATTAACTCATCATTTTCAGTGCTTGAAAGTTCCTCCATCACATTATGACGTGACAATCATCTTAACAAAAGAATAATCCAACAAATATATACTTCCTGGTGCTTCAAAATACTTGCTACACTTCCCTATTATGGAAATGTCACAATTTATTTCCCTAAGATGGAAATGTCACAGTACTTGCTGCATAGTGCATATCCTAAATGGACTTCATGACCCCTAAACTTTCAAAAATAGCCTTAAAAGCTGGTGGTCCCCTTTCTTAAAAACTTCCCACTTGCTCTATGTAGCAAGTATCTTGAAGCGAAGGATACGGCTCTTGAGGATCGAATCGCGTACCGGGTATGGGTTCGGCGTCCCCAAAATGAACAAAAATCTGGGAATGTTTGATGCTCTTGGGTATGGCTAGGCGGAATCTGGGTACGTTTTGGGTATGGTTGGGGCTTGGTGAGAGACGTACCCAGCCTTGTAAAAGTCAGATCTAGGGTTTTCTACAATTTTCCTCATTCCGATTGTCTGCCTTTCCAACTCTTTCAGAAGTCGCTCAACCCCCTTTCTCTCCCTCATCTTCACCGGCCACCAAGCCTCGCTGGCAAGCAGCACAACTGCTAAGCAGTCACGCAAGTAGCAATGCTCGTATTTTTCTTTTCTCGCTAATTCCTCGTCTGGTTTACTTTTTTTAGTTGAATGGAGATGGGTCAAAAGTAGAATTACGCACGTAAAAGAGGGGCTTGTAGTCTTGTAGACTCTAGAGTAAGAGTACAACACATTTATTTACTTATTTCTTAAATAAAGCTGTAGTCCACTGCAACCTTTTTGTTTCTCTCTCATGGACATGGTCTGATTCACTTATCTCAGGAAGGGGTTAAAGACTTAACAGTGTCCAGCTAACCAGTTTTTTTTTTGAAAGAAAGCTATGTAATCTGATGACATTATGTGCACGGATGTGTTTAAGTTCTCTTGCTGTATGCTTTTAGTTTTCCTCTTCATGGACAGTTTCCTCATCAGCCTTTTGTTGTGCACTTGAAGCTTTCTGACTTTTCCTTGACTTCCATGATTTACCCATAATCTCTCTAGTATCTACCTGGATAAGTTTCACAGATCATTGTTTATATTGAGTGCATATCAAATTTCAGAAAGTTGTTACCATTATCATATAGCCCACATCAAGCTATATCTTTTCTACAATTCTTTTATTTTGATAGATCCCTCACATCTAAGTTTTTGTTTTTAATTGCTGACGTGTTGTCCTCCCCTCTTGTCAATTGATTTAGGTTGAAGATAATGATTCTGTAATTATTATGACTCATGAACCAAATTGGCTTTTGGATTGGTATTGGAATCATTCTTCTGGTAAGAATGTGGCATATCTAATTCGTGACCATCTAAAAGGAAGGTGCAAGCTCCGAATGGCTGGTGATTTGCATCATTATATGCGTCATTCCTGTGTCCCATCAGATAAACCTGCTTATGTGCACCATCTCCTTGTGAATGGTTGTGGTGGGGCTTTTTTGCATCCGACTCACGTCTTCAGTAATTTTAGAAAATTTTATGGAACCCTCTATGAGATGAAGGCTGCATATCCTTCATGTGAAGATTCAAGCAAGGTAAGATTAGACTTATAGAGTTTTCGGTTCACCTTGTTTTGATTCATATAACCACTCTTAAATTGTTTGGTTCTAATTTTTTGGCAGATAGCTTTAGGAAATATATTGAAGTTCAGAAAGAAGAATTGGCAATTTGACTTCATTGGTGGAATCATCTATTTCGTGCTAGCCTTTTCAATGTTTCCTCAGGTAACTGTACTCTTTTGTTTCTTTCACATAGCGTGCTGATACAATGTCGTGGTACCTCTATGTTGAATATTATGCTAATTGATGTGGACGTGTTTCCAACCTTTGGTTAAGCTTTCAAAAACCCTAGAATCTTGAAAGAAAGATGAGTTGTTGATGGTTCCTTGGTTGAATTTTTAATGAAACACTAGAACACTCAAAGATGGTACTATTTGATTGAACACTCAACACTGAAATAGGGTCTTGATTCGACTAAGTATTTTTAACTCAATCAATCAATCACTAAACTCAATTCTCTCCTGAATTAAATTCAATGGTTTGTTGTAAAGCAATAAACTCACATGCAAGTAATAAACTCACGAAAATTATAAAATTCAACTAACTATTGAACGTAATACAACCTAGTGTATATATATTCGAGCAAATAACTCCTACTATGCTTAGGACAAGTCTCTAAGTCATATTACCAATGAAACTCTTGAAGATAACAAAGAAATAACAAGATAATATAAAAGAGTCGTATATGCTCGAAACAAGAGAAACCTATTCCAAGTGGAATAGTAAAAACTTGTGAGCCAAATCTATAAAATGAATTGCCACCTACATTCCTTTTAGAACCTACTTTCCTATTAGAACTTGGAACGTTTCACGCCACCCTTCGTTCCTAACAGAAATAGGAATGTCTTATAAACCTCCATTTCTCAAGCATGGTCGAACTCATTCCAAGTAACACAAGTGAGGAACTCTTGTTTAGAAGCAAACAAGTTGAACCCATAGTATCCAACACCGAGGTAATTGGTTCTTTTTGCACAAATGCCTTTGAATCCACATCACTAATCCCTACTCTTATTCTGTTTTCCTGCTCCCTAGGAAGCCACAATACTACCTATGTTGCCTGCTCCTTTGACTGTATATATCTCTTGGTTCTGACTACTGTATTATTCTTTTTTAGTGCCAGCTCGATCATATATTGCGAGGAGATTCCTTCTCTGGTCATTTGAGCAGTTTATTTAGCACTGTGTTGGATTCTTTGTGGTATGTACTGGAACATTCTTATGTGTCCTTCATAGGGACTCTTCTGTTGCTGATAACGGCGATAACTTTTGTCCCATCAAAGATCTCACGTAAAAGGCGGATAGTCATAGGAATCATTCATGTCTCAGCACACGTTACTGCTGCTCTTATCTTAATGTTGCTGTTGGAGCTGGGTGTTGAGATGTGTATTCGGCATCAGCTGCTGGCAACATCTGGTAGGCTTTATCATCTATGGCTCCTAGGATAATTTTGTTTATAATTTTATTACAAATGTTTTTTCTCGTTTTCTTATAAGAAACCTTGCATCATTGCACAAAATTTTATGATGTTTTCAGTAGCATATGTTTTGTCACCTTTGATTTAAGTCCCTTCTCATGGTTCATATCCTGCAGCAAGGTTCCTGAGTTTCCTTTGGAATTTTTGATTGCCTGGTTAAGGCTTACGTATTGAACTGCCTTCATTTCAGGTTATCACACTTTATACGAGTGGTACAGACAAATGGAGAGAGAACACTTTCCTGACCCAACTGGCCTTCGAGCACGTATTGAACAATGGACTTTTGGTCTTTATCCAGCATGCATCAAGTATTTAATGTTTGCTTTTGATGTCCCTGAGGTACATCTCTTAAACAATCCAAACTAAATGAACTGTTTTTTTTTAGCGAGTTTGTATTATCTGGTCTAAGGCTGTGGGAAAAAAATAGGTGATGGCTGTCACAAGGAGCAACATTTGCAAGAATGGGATACAGTCACTGTCCAGAGGTTATGCTGCGATATACTATGCCTCCGTTTTCCTTTATTACTGGGTGTTCTCAACCCCAGTTGTGTCTTTGATATTTGGAAGTTACTTGTATGTTTGCATCAATTGGTTTCACATACATTTCGATGAAGCTTTCTCCTCCTTGCGCATTGCAAACTACAAGTCATTCACTCGCTTCCACATCAAATGTAACGGTGACTTGGAAGTTTTTACCCTAGCTGTTGATAAGGTATATGCAAGCTGATTGTTTAACCTTGTAATTTCCAATCTTGTCCAAAGAGTAGTTTGTCAATTCTATTAGTCTTTTGTAGATTTAAACTTTTATTATAAACCTCTTAGATTGTCCTATACTCCTATGTTTACATTACACAGGTGCCAAAGAAATGGAAGTTGGATCCAAAATGGGATGGAGAGCCAAAACAATCGCAGCAGTCAAGTCATTGCAGAAAGCACCCAAGCAAATGGACTGCCACTAGCAAGCACCAGGATCCATTATCCACGGTTAGGATTATAGACCAATTTGTAATCCAGAAGACTGAAAGCACCGACTTGCTCAATAATGGACCAGTTCAGATCTGACTTCCCTAGGACATTGGTAACATATGTAGATTTTATGGTTAGGAAAGCTTCTTAGGTTAAGCCACAGCCCACAGGTAAATAGTTAAAAGAAAGTAAAAACTTCTTCCCTAACCCTTACTGTATATATTTACTTCATGGTTAATTCTCAAGTTCTTTGCATATCAGCTGTTGTATTTGCTTGGCCATCAAATATAGAATTGAGAGCCAAATGAAATCATTAGCTTGCATAAACTATTGATAGCTCTTTTAAAGTTCCACGGCAAAATCTGTAGCAGAGAATGTAAAGTACACCTATTTGTTTCGTCTGTAATATTCCCGTTTGTCGTCCCTTCTACCTAATTATCAAGTAAGTTGAAATACCAATTTTTGAGGTTGTTACGAGCTTTCTTCACATGTTTTAAACAGGTAAAAACAAGGATGTATTCCAAATCTAATAGGGGAGAGAAAAGAGATAGCACAGTTAAAAAAAATTCACATGTTTGTCTTTAAATTTGTAAGTTTATTTGGTAAAACACTTTCAAAGTTGGTATTGTTTTTCATTAGTAAACCAGTATTTAGGCCCGGACGAAGTCCTGGATTTTCTCTTTGTTACAATTTATTAGTAGTTAAATAAGTATTCTCATACTCATTTAAAAAAGTCATCTTATTCATTATATGTATTTCAAACGTTTTCCATTCATATGTCATCATTAATTTTGATTACAAAATCAATAATGGTATGGTGGAGTAATGGTTGGATTTCTTACTTTCATACTTGAGGTTATGGGTTTGAATCTTTACATAAACAATTATTTTTCTTTTTTTTTACTATATGAGAAAGACGTGGATATAATGTTATTGGATGATGGAGTGTGACACGTGGCACATATACGTTCTTAGGAGAACGAATGCCTTTTAATATATTAATATAGATTATTGTAACAGTTTAAAGAGGAAGAGTGACAGGTAGTTAATGTCAATTTTTCTTTTTCTATATTTGTTTTGATCCATATGAACCACGAAGTTAGTACAAAGTACAAAAAAAAGAAAGGGGTATTTTAACATGTGATTTATCGTCTATAATACCTCAATCTTAACCATTAGGTCAAGACATCATTTGTTTTCTTTTCTTCATATTGAGGTATATAAAAAACGTTTCTTTATCATGTTCTTATTTGGATGTTTACGCTTCAAAACTACCAACACAACACTATCCACTTAGTGGGCAATGCACCAATCAATACAAAATTATAATTAACGTTACTTTTGCACTCCAAAAATTACTTGATGATTCATACCAAATTCACTCAAACTTTGTTGTGAAACCAAATGGGAAAAGTAGCCGAAGATGAAGCTTTATTATTTGTGATCAGCATGAAAGAACTTCTTGTATGAATTATGATGTCTTCTTTACCGTGGCTTCTAATTCAACCCAGTTTCCGATATGGTTCGCCAATGGCCCTTTGTGAACCTTCACCTGACGACTGTTCAGATTTCTGCAAGGTATGTTGAGAAAGTCTTGAACTTCCTGCAATTTCTGCTGTGAATAAAATTTGTAAAGAAGAAATTTGTTAGTTAAACATGTATGTCGATAAAAATTTCATGCTACCTTATAACATATTGTACGTTTGGATATTATATCTATCTTCGTAATAGAACATGGTATGGCGAGTAGGGCTGGCAATGGTCGGAGATCGATAGGGTAGATCTCAACTCCTATCACCTGCGAGCAGTGACGTATCTAGGAATTTACTCATGGGGGGTACGAATACGTAAGTAGTTAGACTCGTTAATTATTTTTTTTCAAAATAAAGCTTTATTAACATTTTTTTCTCCCTAAGTTTAAGTAAGAACTTAGATATAATTGCTAACTATTTAAGTGTTCAATGTTTCAATTTAAATAACCAGATCTTTAGAAATAAGTTGTTCAATTTAAAAACAGTTGTTTAAATATATATATGAGAAATTTTTTTTCTCCTTAAGTTTAAGTAAGAACTTAGATATAATTGCTAACTATTTAAGTGTTCAATGTTTCAATTTAAATCATCAAATCTTTAAAATAAGTTGTTCAATTTAAAAACAGTAGTTTAAGTATATAAATGAGGAAATTTTTGAAGGAAAAAGAATAGAGACAAAATTATTATTTCGGAGCTTTTATTTTTGTGGGCTTATGAATTTGTAGTTGTAGAGTAAGCTTACTTATAAATTTTTAGTTTCACACTAATAGCCATAGGCCCATAGAGAGTAGTATATAGTAAAAGTGTTCAAGATAAATTAAACATGAGTCAAAGGGTAAGTAATTAAAAGCATACAAAGAATTTTGTGGGGTTTTGAACTTGAGACCTCCTCATAAATTCATGGATCTTTCTTTTCCCTTTTACTACCAACAAGACAAACCTCAACTTGTTGATTTGTTTTCATTATTTTCCATAAATAATGGGGGTACAGCTGTATCCCTTGTACCCCCTCTAGATCCGCCCATGCATGCGAGCCAAATCTCCATCCACACCATCCATCACCCACTAAAAGTTTCATCCATATTCGCCCCATCCATCAACCGCGAATGGAGTGGGTGGGGCGGGTGAGAAATGGATAATACTCGAAAAAGTTTTGTACAATTAATAACTTTCAAAAATATAATATATGAATATTTACACATCGATATAATAGCATGTTCAATCCGACTTGCGTGGACCCGATTCACACTAAAAATAGTGTGGACCAGGTCCAGGCACGTGACCCGTTACATCACTTTAACATACACTATATCATTTTAACATACACTATATCATTATAACATACACTATATCACTTTAACACACCCTATATTACTTTAACATACACTATATCACTTCAACATACACTATATCAGTTTAACACACACTATATCACTTTAACACACACTATATCACTTTAACATATACTATATCATTGTAACATACACTATATGATTTTAACACACACTATATCACTTTAACATACACTATATCACTTTAACATACACTATATCATTATAACATACACTATATCAATTTAACATACACTATATCACTGTAACATACACTATATCACTGTAACATACACTATCATTTTAATATACACTATATCACTTTAGCATACACTATATCACTGTAACATACACTATATCATTTTAATATACACTATATCATTTTAACATAAACTATATCATTTTAACATACACTATATCATATCAATATACACTATCATAAACTCACGTGATATGGATCGGGTGCACACTAATTAGTGTGCACTGGGTTCATATTTTTTTATAGCATTTTTTGCATGTTATGCGTCCGTGTCTTATTAATGTTTTTTGTTTTTATCAATTAGTTATTCATCAGTGTTACAAAATATTTGATTCAAAAATACATTTACAATTATTGTTAACTTTTTACTATATTTTTCTTAAATTAATATTTAATTGGTTTTATTAGTTATTTGTTCATCATTATTCAAATATATTATCTAGAGAAAGAAATATACATTAGAAGAAAGTTTGTGCTCCAATAAAGTGGAAGAATTTATGTATCAGGTTCAATTATCGAAAAGAGTTTAATTTATATAATTGAGATTACCGAAGAATAATCAATATTTGGGTTTTAAAATATTATGAGTATAATTTGTAATATAAAATTCAAGTTTTAATTTTTTTTTTCTAATTGTGTCAATCAAGTTATATTATCAATTTCATTTTTTTACTAATTTTTTTTCACACGTAGGTAATGAGAGGAAATCATTCTCCTTAATTTAATATTTAATTGTAATTTCAAATTCAATTTTATTATTAACTTGTTCAATATATATGACAAGTAGGAAGAAGAAACTTTATATGAAAATTTAATTTCATTAAGGGTATATTATACTTTATATGAGAGGACACCATCTCCCCCCCCTTCACTTATACATACATATATATATATAGTTTTATATGCACGATGTGTGCGAAAATACGTAAAAAAAATTGTTTCTTTTAGAGGATGAAAATTAAATTATTTGTTAAGTATATATAAATTAGGAATTTTTGAATTGTTGACAGTGTTCTTTTTGTAATGCTTTTTTTTAAATCTTTTCTTACTTTTTTAATTAATTAGTTAGTTCTCTTTTCTATTTTTACTTTTTTTTTTATTTTTTAATTAAAGTGAGTAGTTACTCCTTTTTTTTTTAATTTTTTCTATTTTTTGGTGTCCCTACCCCTCTTGACATATAGAACTAACACTATATGCACGCAATGTGTGCGACAATATATTATCTTGTATTTGGTAGATAATTCAACAATTCTCCGTTTAAGAAATGATCTAGGTTATGTTTTTTTATTTATTTAAAAATACATATATTTTTATTGCTTCAATTTAATTTAATTTAATTGGGTAATTGAGGTTTTAAGCAAACTATGGTGAATAGTGCTTCAATAAAAAAAATAAATTCTAAATCGATATTATCAAATGATGTATGTCCATCTCTTTAATTATTATTATCACAACTGATTGTGAGCTCCAAAAAATGAAAAAAATGAATATTCTCTAAGTTTATTTATTCTTTTATGGTTTATTTCTGCATGCTATTTGAAATTGTTAATAGTTCCGATACTAAAAATTTATGATCTTTATTTTCATAATTGTTTGAAAATTGATTTAGTCATCCGTTTATATTTTCAATTGTGAGTTTCCTCTTTTTATACTTTTTTATGTAAGTCTTTTTGATAATGTAGAACTTTCTTTATGACCCATATTTGTAAATGAGAAAAGAATTAAGTAAAATCTGTTCTTTATTATTTTTTGTGAGATTAAGGGCATATGAATCTTTTCAAGAGCGGACACCATAGCTCCCCTGGCTTATATATAATACTAGCCTTCTATGCACGCGATGCGTGCGTCGATTGTTTGGGTTTGTTCTTAATAAATTTCATCTAAATATAATTTTAGAAGTGTGATTTATAATTATTGTTGTACAAACTAATGTAAAGTGCTTAAAAATTATAATGAACATTTAGATGTAAGGTCTTATAGTTAAATTAAATTTGTAATTTTTTTAAATTAAATAACAATTTTTTTCATTGTGTCAAGTTACTTTGTTAATGCTTATTTAGTTTAATTTATTATTAGAATTTTGACCACATCTTTAAATTAGGAAAGGATATTTTATAGAAAATTTGAATATCCAATTATATATTTAGTTAAGGACACAAAGTACTTTTTAAAGGGAGACACCATAGCTCCCCCCTAGCTGATATATATATATATATATATATATGATCATGTGCAATCACCATGTGAAAAGAATCAATAAGACAAAACAATAAAGAGAACATGAAAGAAATTACAATACCCCCAACTCCCAACAAAGACTTCAGATTATATAATTCGAGATACCCCCAACTCCAATACATTAGAAAACTGAAGATTTTTACTTCTTAAGTAGCTTTCGACGGAGAATTGAAGCTTTTTCCACAAACTCCAAAAAGAAAAAAAACATGATCTTAGCCGTGAGTTCCTTTTGCAATAACATGATCAGTTCTATTCAATTAATATCATTAGATTCATAAAACAAATTTGTCCAATAACAAACAAAAAGTTTGACGAGATACTAATAGCCTTCTTCCCCCATATTGTATGCGTCGCTTTCGAATTAATCTTGAGTACTAAATTTCACTGATAATTAGAGACGAAATTTACTGAATTGATATTGACAAAAAAATTACGTAATTGAGGCATGAAAGTAGAGTAAGTGGAGAGAGAGAGAGAGGAGTGAAAAATAAGGTTATGCGTGAGAAAAGTGTTGATAGTTAGAGATTTTAGTTTGTTTTAGTTTTTAATCTTAGCCCTTAAATGAGGCATGATCTAAGAGTTAGTATTATTCTTACTTTTCATGTAAAACACTATTCTCGCCTGAACTCAAATATATATATATATATATATATATATATATATATATATATAATTATATATAGGGGCAGGATCACATGAGAATGCTTCTTATATGAGAAATGAGAATGAATCTCAACCACAAGATTGGATTAGAGTTACAACACTTGTTCATTAGAGTTATACCTTTGAAAAAAATTCAAGCCCAAAAAAAAATTTTTTTTTTCAAAATACTTTTTCTAATTTTTGTTTTTTTGGAGTTACATCACTTTTTCATTAGAGTTACATCACTTGTTCATTAGAGTTATAGCATGTAAAATTCATTCTCATTTATCACCTAAGTATGCATTCTCATATGAACTCATTTCTATATATATAGGAGGGCTCTTGTGAGAACACCTCCTCTATGTGAGAACACTTTTTTATGTAAGAACAAATCTGGACCTTTGGATCAAATCTAATCTAACCATCCTAAATACACTTTATGAGTAATGGCATTTTCGTAATTTAGTTTAACCCTTACCCCTTCTTCCCCACCCCTTTCACGCTATTTTTTTCTCTCTCTATCTTCTCTTTCTCTCTCCTCTGTATCGAGCTGTTCTATGTTCTCGTGATCAGAGTGATTAAAGCTTGATATGCAAGCTGTCTTTGATTAGGTTCATGGAGCGATACAGAATATTGGTGGCAATAAGCCTGCTGTTTATGAAGACATGGAGGGCATCTATTATCTATGTTCGTTTTAAGGCGGCTTCAAGTGAGGTAATACTCTATTCAACCGTTATAGAATAACCATATGATTGTGGATCGAGCTAAGTTCGTATTTTCCTGAGTTTTAAAAAATGTGGGTTATGTTTACATTATTGTTTTGGCCATTTGTATTCATTGTTGTGAATCCCAACACAAACGTGAATTCCATGTTGTAAACTAAATATGGAACTGTGTGCCTCACTTTAATGTAACTTAGAGTTTCAATTTTGCAAATTGCAGTTATATCAAATTGTTATTCACTATCTTGATGTAAGGAATGGGTTCAAGCCGAGCATATTTGAGTGACAAAGGTGTAGTATTTGTTCTTCTCTTTCCGTCTTTTCGGTTATTGTTTTTTTTGCTGTTCTAGATGCTACTAAATATGATATACTTTTTGATGCTTGATTTTAAAAAGTGGTAGGTACATTATCTAAAAAAGCAAGTTAAAAGTGTCTTTGTCAGATGTATACCTGTAGTCAATCACACTCTAGGCATTCCGGAGAGCTCTTCTTTTTTAATTTCCCTTCTTAAATTTAATTTGTTGCTCCAATTATCTCTTATCATCAATTAGTTGGTAATTTGCAACAATAAAGCAAACCTATAATATGCCATATGTGACTTGGTTGATTGAAGGCTTATTATTTTTTACCTTATGTGGTAAAATATATTTTATTCATAATGTCCAAAAAAATAACATATGTGAGTAGTTAATATCTTGAAGTTCTTCATAATTTTTTGTTTTGAGGACTTATCATGGTTACATACTTACATCATATTTGAGCGATATTATTATCTTCTCCAAGTTGTCACTTTTATTAGAAATTATATGAAGCTTTAAGTTGTACCTTTTATTTGCAATTTATATAATACAAACCGGTTGTGCATGCATGAAATACATGGCATGCATATGTGGTGCTTCGGCATTTTGTGCCCAGCGGCACAAAGAAGTCATAAGAGCTCACTAACTATTGATACTGCACTGCGCGTACTTACCTGATTTGGTCATTCCAATCTGTTGATTTCTTTCAATAATCATGCTGCAGGTTATACCTTTTGTGGTTGAAGAGATCTCATTAATATGGCTGGCCTCTAGAATGATCCTCTTTTGCAAGTAGAAACTAATTGTGTCTCTTTTATATGAACTTCGTGGCATAAAATACAATAGAAATTTTAAGGTACATCTGTTCTTATATTTTTGTATTTCATGGTTGTTTACTTTGTTCCTCATGGTAATTGTTTTGTCGGATTATATTAGATGAGGTGCGCAAGTCTGAAACAACAAGGGATAAGATGTTATTTGAGATTGAACAAGAATGTTTGGAAGTATGCAAGAGAAGAGTTGATGCGGCGAACCGCTCCAGAGCTCTGCTATGACAGGCTATTGTTGATTCGGAGGCAAGAGCTTCAATTCAAATACATAACAGACAGGTAAAAATAAAAATAATTGATTTTGTGACTTCGATAGGATGATTAGCACATTCACTTCCTTCGATAATTTACTAGGATGCTAATTTTAAAACTTCTTTAGATATTATATAATGTAAGCTACATTTCGTTTTAATGTGATATGAATACTACTGTTGCCTCTTAATGTTAAAGCAATTCTCATGAACTATTGATCTGACTATATCATGATGTATCTTTTTAGGTTGATGTAGATAGTTTTTTCTTTTGATAAACTTTTAAATGTATAGGAGAAAAAGGAAAAAAAACGTTTTCCGTTGCACAATAACATCTGTTTAGATTAATTAATGAGGAATAAGATAACCCAAATGCAGACTAAAAGGATAGAAGCTTAAAGGAGGGAAGTACCATTCTTTCATGGATAGAAGATATGCAAAAAAAAAAGGTAGTACTTGAATAGTTAGGTGAGACATTGTTAGCTTTCTCTCAATATATATTCTCAAGATATTAACACATTTGAGATGGAGGACAAGCTAGAAAAAAGGATAGGGAGGATGTGATGAGTTAATTGTTTTATGAAATCAGATTCATATTGGTTTTTGGAGCATTCATATTTGGTGGCAGCAACTGATTTAGGCTCTTTTTTCACCATATTTTATTCCGTGTTAATAAGTTTTGGCCTAATAAATTAAGATCACAAGAATTTAAGTTGAAGAAAATGCACCAGTAAGCATTGTTTGGTTAACTTGTAATACATTAACTTATTGATGGGCCCTATTTAATTTACATCGCGTTTGTGTGTGGGATGGTAATTTTGTTATTAGATTGCTTTGCCCATGGCAGATATGAGCCTCTTCTCGATTCTCCCAAAAAAAAAGAATACATGGAGAGTGGTAAATGTGGTTGGTTTGTTAGTTGTTATTCAAATAGTTCTTGACTTTTTTTTTTTAGATTTTTGTTGCTTTGTTTGGGAATTTGATATGATGATATTTATGTAAATATGTGAAATTTTATTGTTAAATAATCTTTAATTTTAGCGTGAGCTTATCTTGTTGTTTTGGGTGTATAACTTGAAATGGTGAAGATTGGATTATTGTGGGTTTTCTAAATTACAATCAAGATGATAAAAGGTTGTTCTTTTATGTTTGAAATAGGCATAGTAGCTGCATCACTTCGGTGTGATTGATTTCCAAGGTAGTTGGGAGGACCAATTAGACCTGATCGAATTTTCCTATAACAACAACTATCATGCGAGCATTAAGATGACACCTTTTGAGGCATTATATGGACGGAAGTGTAGAAGTTCCATTTGCTGGAATGACTTTAATGAGAATATAGTCTTGGGACAAAGTTTATTGAGGAAACCATCAAAAATATCAAACTGATTCAGACTAGAATTCAAGCTGTTCAAGATAGACAAAAGAGTTATGCCGATTTAAAACGACGAGAAGATGAGTTCGCAGTAGGTGATAAAGTGTTTTTGAAAGTATCACCAACTAAAGGCGTCATGCGATTTGGGAAAAAGGCAAGTTAAGTGCTAAATATGTAGGCCCAAATAAGATTTTGGAGTGAATTGGAAAGTAGCATCTAGGTTGGCATTGCCAATCGAGTTTGAGAAAATGCACGATGTGTTTCACATTTTCCAACTCAAGCGATATATCCCTAATAAGCGTCATGTTTTTGAGCATATTGATAGTAGCCTCACATATGAGGAAAGACCTGTGAAGATTCTTGACCAAAAGTGTAACACCCCAAAAATCCATACACGTCTACAGCTACGTCGCATCGACTTTGGGAGTGTTACCGTCGCGATGGAACGCAAGACATAAATAGAAAAACGGCAACTCAAATCATTCATCGTCTCAAAAAAACTAAAATGCAGCGGAATTAAAACTGTAAATACAACTCGGGAATCATAGATGACCCCTTTTATTCAAACCTCAAACCATTTAAGAACGTTCTATAAAATCCACTAATACTTAATCCAAAATGCTTAACTTCAAAACTAAAGACTAGCCCCCGTAAGCTTGATATCATACAGCAGCACCATCACACCTAGTCTGCTCCCCATTGAAGCGTCAATGGTTCATCACAGGTCAACAAACACATAATAACACACAGAATCAGCTATGCTGAGTACGTAATGAACCATTGAAAATATATGAACATAAATGATGCACACATGAACAATCTGAAATATGATACTACGTTATGTCACATCCTTTAATCTTTCTTTATTTGGCATCGAACGGGCACCGTCATCTTACTAGAATCATACGTAGGGGTGTAAGTTATTTGGTTAAAAACCGAAAACCAAACCAAACCAAACCGAATTAGTAATTTGGTTTGGTTTTTTTTGAAATTCGGTTTGGTTTGGATTCAAAAAAAAAAAAAATTCGGTTTTTCGGTTTGGATTGGTTTTGGTTTTGGAAAACCGAAAAAATCGAATTATTGTCACTTAACATACGAATTTTGTCTATTATTTTTTTGTGTTTATTTTTTTTTTAATATTAATTACGAAAATAAAAAATATTGTCACTTAAAATACAAATTATCAAAAAGTTTGGTTTAAATTCGGTTTGGTTTTTATCTTGGTTTGATTTAATTTCATTTCGGTTTGGTTTGGATTTTGGAATATGAAAAAAAATTGGTTTGTTTTGGTTTGGAATTTAAAAGATAAAAAAATCCGGTTTAGTTTGGTTTGGTTTGGTTTTTGGTTTCATATTTTGGTTTGGTTTGGTTTGGATTGAGTCGAATTTCGGTTTGGAAATTTCAAAACCGAATTTATTTCGGTTTGGTTTGGTTTTGACCTAAAACCAAACCAAAAACCGAACTTACACCCCTAATCATACGGACTACTGAATCCTTAATAGACAACGTGGTCTATTAGATGAAATGCAAATACGGTTTTGTTCCGTCTCACACCCATCACCTTAGTATGCATACCCCCAAGATCGAACGGAACCTTCCGCCTACTTAAGTTATCAAAAATATAAGGACACTACTGTCGTCACAGTAGACCTGCGTAGGAGTGTAGGACAAGTCCCACACTCCCCCCATTGTTCATTACTTGTAGGGAGTCCAGCTACAAGTTATTGCCATAATTCACTTTTACTACTGTCTATTCTTTTCATAACCTCAAAGAGTCATTTACTTGTTCTCTTAATTACAATGCTCAAATCTTATCTCTTGTAACACTCTCGTTACACTATGGATCAGATTAATAATGCTTATGTTACACTACGATAGAACTTCGCATCTCAATGCAACATATTGATTTCACGTTACAAACGTCTAACCAAACAATCAAAATCAAATGTTCCCTATCATGCTTCTAGGTTCCAATAAAATGAATTGCAACCTAATCATGATACTAAAACTTGGAATTAAACTGGTAGGCGGACGTACCTTGTAGCGGAGAATTTTCGCTGTCTTAATTGAATGAGCCGCTTATGAAATTGGGACCTAAACCGTTAATAAAAAGCTTTAGTGCTACGTCCTTGATAACACTAACAACTCATACGTACTAAGACCACAACGATCTAATGATTCGAATTAAACGATAGCTAATACCTTATTCAAGAACTTTTGTTACTTTTCTATTCTAGTGAATTTAGCGTCTTTTAAGAGTCAAAGTTAGTGAGCAACTAAACTTAGTTAGTGTCATTAGTCCACTATTTTACCAAACCAATTAAGTCATAAGTCCAACCACGTCTTATGTCCAGAAGTCCAGTCTTACGTCTAAGAATTAGGTCTCATGTCCAAAAGTTAGTTCATATGTCCAAGAGTTAGGTCTTATGTCCAAAAGTTAGGTCTTGTGTCCAAAAGTTGTATGTCCAACAAATCAGGTCACGTATAATAAGATGATAACTTTAACTAGTAACAGTAATACACTTTTTCTACGTCCCATCTTATTCATTTACAACCTTAACCAGATTCTTAACTTAAAACAGAATAATAAATTAACTAATTAAACAGTCTAATAAATTACTAAACAACTTTAATTACTAATTACTAATTACAACTTACGTAATTACGAAAACTGGTAAATATAAAAATAAACTAATAAAACTGATATAGTGTTAAGTACATAAGTTATACCGCTTAATCTCGCCGGCAAAAGGACTCCGGCGACCGACCTCCGGAATCGA
Organism: Beta vulgaris subsp. vulgaris; assembly: GCF_026745355.1. Lineage (NCBI taxonomy): Eukaryota > Viridiplantae > Streptophyta > Magnoliopsida > Caryophyllales > Amaranthaceae > Beta > Beta vulgaris. The sequence goes on along the minus strand of NC_079202.1, from coordinate 25,858,901 downwards.
AACACCACACAACACACGCGCACCACTCCCGCGCGCAAGACCACACTCAACCGCACAGTCTCGTCGCGCGAACCCTTCGCACAACTCCTCGCGCAAACACTCGAGCCTCCTAGCCTCACTCGTCGCGCACGGACACCCACACCAGCCTCGCTGGTTCGCACAATCCCGATGCGACTTGCATAACCCCAGATCTGTCGCGCAACTACACTCGCACGACCCCGATTCTTTGCGCAACCTCACCGCAGCCTTGCGCACAAACCCTCGAACTCCGACGCATGGCCAAATTCCTGCACATCGCGCCTCGAAGCTCCGCACAACAACACACAGGCGACGAGAGGGAGGAGGAGAGAGAAGTTAGTGAAAGGGAAATCCGAGAGAGAGAGAGCAACGAGAGATAAAGAGAGAAATTGAGAGAGAAATCTGAGAGAGAGAGAGAGAGAGTAAGTCGGCTGAGGGAGAGGGAGAGGAGAGAGAAGAAAAAAAACGGCTGGGGAGAGAGAGGAGAGGTAATTAGGGTTTTCTGATTTTTCCTTCTCCTTCTCCTTTTATACTCCCCTTCAACCCTAGGTCAAGTAAAATCAGTTTAACCTTTTAAAAACTCCGAAATTTACTAAACCAACTCATATTATCATTATTTTATTCCTGTTATTTTGTAAATAACCTAAAATACCTTTTTATTAACTTCTTTATAATTTCTTAATTAATACGAAATAACTCCCAAAATACGGAGTATTACAGGCTACCCCCCTTAGAAGATGTTTCGTCCTGAAACTTTGAGGTAGCCCGTTTTAACGACGATCTTTTGCACTTCTAAGTCCCAAATTTCACAAGCGTTTTCTAACGTTCGCACTACAGATAAGCAGATAAGCAGTAATTACACATAACTAACATAATTAACATACTTTAGGGTGAAAATGCGAAATTTTATCGCATTCTTCCCCCCTTATAAGAAAAGTTACGTCCCCGTAACTCACGTACCTCTTGAAAAAGCTCAGGGTACTTCAAACGCATTGCATCTTCAGCTTCCCATGTGGCTTCCTCGGTAGTTTTATTTCTCCACAACACTTTGACAATTTTGACGTCCTTATTCCTCGTACTTCGCACTTTGTGGTCTAGGATCTGGACAGGTTTCTCCTCATAGGACAAGGTTTTGTCTATCTTGACGTTTTTCGGTTCAAGGACATGTGACTCATCAGGTACGTATCTCCGAAGTTGGGATATGTGAAACACGTTATGGACCCTTTCTAAGTCGTTGGGAAAATCCAGGCGATAAGCAACGTTCCCTACTCTCACCAGTATCTCATAGGGTCCTATGAACTTAGGGCTTAGCTTCCCCTTTTTACCGAATCGCATCACTCCTTTCATTGGGGACACCTTAAGCAATATTTTTTCCCCGACTTCGTAATTTTCATCCCTTCGTTTTTGATCCGCATAGGATTTTTGCATGTCCAGTGCAACTTTAATCTTTTCTTGAATGACTCGCACTTGATCCACTGTCTCCTGAAGCATCTCAGGTCCTAACACCACAGTCTCACTAATGTCGTTCCAACACAAAGGGCTACGACACTTTCTCCCGTACAGTGCTTCAAATGGTGTCATCTTAATACTAGCATGGTAGCTGTTGTTGTATGAGAATTCTATGAGGTCCAAATGGTCTTCCCATGATCCTTGGTATTCTAAGGCACATGCTCGCAACATGTCCTCTAAGGTCTGAATAGTTCTTTCGGTTTGACCGTCGGTAGCTGGGTGAAAGGCTGTACTCATCAATAGCTCACTACCAAATGCTTCCTAGACCTTTTTCCAGAAATTCGAAAGGAATCGAGAGTCTCTATCGGATACTATACTCGTGGGTACTCCATGCAATCGAATGACATTTTTCACATAAGCCTTGGCTAAGGCTTCCATACTCCACGTATCTTTCATAGGTATAAACCTTGATGTCTTGGTTAGTCTGTCCACTATCACCCATATGGTATTATTGCCTCCACGACTCCTAGGTAAGGCGACAACGAAGTTCATGGATATCGAATCCCATTTCCACGTCGGAATGTCTAAGGGCTGAATCTTTCCTTGAGGTCTCTTGTGTTCACTTTTGACTTTCTGGCACGTTAGGCATTTGGAAACAAACTCAGCTACTGATCTCTTCATCCCAGACCACCAAAACATCTTCTTGAGGTCCTTGTACAACTTATCTCCCCCTGGGTGGACGGAATAAGTCGTGTTAACACTTTTGTGGTACACACCACCTACCCTTATATCGTATGCTTCCATCCTCATGGATCGCAAACCCCTCTGCTTTGCCCTCCTTAAGCTTTGCTTTGACTCGCTCAAGCTTCACATCCCCAGGTTGACTCTCTCTTATCTCGTCTAGAAAGTTGGGTTCGATGGTTAGGGCACTCAGCAATCTTTCTACCTCCCCTTCATGAACAACTTCTATCTGGAGTCTAGAAAATTCCTCACAAAATTTGTCGGCAACGACTAATGTATTCAGGCTATGGCTAGACTTGCGACTTAACGCATCAGCAACGACGTTGGCTTTACCCTCATGGTACTGGATGTCTAAGTCATAGTCCTTGATGAGCTCTAACCATCTGTGCTGCCTCATGGTAAGGTCTTTCTAGGTGAAGATGTATTTAAGGCTTTTGTGATCAGTGAAGATTCGACAGGTCACCCCGTAAAGGTAGTGTCTCCAGATTTTGAGTGCAAATACTATGGCGGCCAATTCTAGGTCGTGTGTTGGGTAATTGACTTCATATGGCTTCAACTGTCGGGACGCATAAGCGATGACCTTCCCGTTTTGCATCTGAACACAACCCAACCCATTTTGGACGCATCACTATACACATCATATCCCTCATTTCCGTTAGGCAAGGTTAGGACAGGGGGTGATGTTAACCTCTCTTTGAGCGTTTGGAAAGGCCTTCTCACTGTCCTCATTCCAGTTAAACCTACAATCCTTCTTCATCAAGTTGGTCATAGGCTTTGCTATTTTGGAGAAGTCTTTCACAAATCTCCTATAGTAACCGGCTAAACCCAAGAAACTTCTTATATCTGTGACATTCTTTGGGGTAGGCCATTCACTCACGGCTTTGATCTTTGCAGGATCTACTGACACACCCTCCTTGGAGACAAAGTGACCCAAAAATGACACTCTTTCCAACCAAAATTCACACTTTGAAAACTTCGCATAAGTTGGTTGTCCCTAAGTGCTGTAAAATGACTCTCAAATGACTCTCATGTTTCTCCTTATTCTTAGAATAGATCAGTATATCGTCTATGAACACAACGACGAATTTATTGAGGTAGGGTAGGAAAATCCTATTCATAAGGTCCATGAAAACTGCAGGTGCATTGGTTAACCCATAAGGCATGACCGTAAACTCATAGTGACCGTACCTGTTCTGAAAGGCAGTCTTAGGTGTATCATGATCAACAATCCTCAACTGATGGTAACCAGACCTTAAGTCTATTTTGGAAAACATCCCCGCACCCTGAAGTTGGTCGAACAAGTCATCGATCGTAGGTAATGGGTACTTGTTTTTCACAGTGACATTGTTCAACTCTCATAGTCTATACACAACCTCAAACTACCATCCTTCTTTTTCACAAAAAGAGGGTGCTCCCCATGGTGACATGCTAGGTCTAATATACCCTTTTCGAGTAGTTCCTCCAACTGGTTCTTCAACTCATTCATTTCTGCTGGAGCCATTCGATATGGGCTTTCGAAATTGGTCCAGTCCCAGGTACTAGGTCAACGGTGAACTCTACATCTCTCCTTGGAGGCATACCAGGTATATCTTCAGGAAAAACATCATGGAACTCTCGGACTATTGGCACATCTTCAGGCCTCAACGGATCATCCTCAACTCTTCTCGCTGAACACATAAATAGGGGCCAACCCTTGTCTTCATAGTTCTTAAGTTGTAAGCATTGATCACCTTAATCCCGGGTTCTCGAGGTATTCTCCTATATGACACTCTTTTTCCCGAAGGGTCCTAGTTCCACTTTTGCGCATCGCAATCTATCTTAGCCATGTACTTCCCAAGCCAATCCATCCCCAAAATAATGTCTAGGTTCGATAAGTTAAACTCTATCAATCAGAAGGAAAGAAACCCTCACCTATTTTCAATGGCACTTTTAGAAATCTTTTAGAGCAGTTAACAGTCTCCCAGATGGAATGACTATAGGCATAGAAATCGACTCAGACTCGACCAATGCTAAAGTTCTAACAGTTGCATGGGCAATAAATGACAATGATGCTCCAGAATCAAATAATACTTTAACAGGAGTGGAGTTGATAGAAAATGTACCCGTGACAACATCTCTACGAGCCTCTTCTTCTCTAGTCGTCATCATGTTACAGCTTCCCCTTGCCCTTATCTTGGGAATTGGTTGCATTGTTCCCATTAGAGATCTGATTGCTGGTGTTGGTCGCAGGCTTGGAATAGTTAGAATTCCCATTGTAAGTACTTCCCCATTTCCATTCCCGTTTTTGTTCCCATTTCGGGGCTTGTCCCCATAATTCCCCTTCTTTTGGCCATTGGGGTTCAGTTTGTTCTTTGAATAGCACTCATATGCTCTATGTCCCATTTTCCCGCATTCTCGACATTCGACCTTGTTACCCTCACAGTCTTTACCAGGATGGTTGTTGGGGCACTTTCTACACCTATACACACGCTCAGGTCTACGGTTTTTGGTGTTGTTATTGCGGTTATTGTTGTTGGGATTAGAGTTGTTATTGGGTCCCTTACCGAAATTCCTTTGAGGGTTTTGATGGTTTTGGTTCCCATTATGCTTTTTCTCGAACTTCTGGCCCTCGGGGTTTGGATTATCTTTGCGTTTCTCACCAAGCTTACCCCTTCCTCCCTCTTCCTGATGGCATAAAGATGAGCACTTTGCCAAACACGTGATCTAGAGAGGTGAATGTATCTCCCCCAGTCTTCCTTGCAGGCCAAGGGTAAATCCTAGCTCGAAACGTGAGGCTTTAGCCTTCTCAGTAGGGGCAATCTCCGAGGCAAATCTCATTAACTCAATGAACTTCCGTAATACTCCTCCACAAACATGGTCCCCTGCTCTAGCATCATAAATTCCCGAGCTTTCTGTTTCTTAAGATATGGAGGGTAATATTTGTCTCTCAGGGCCTTTTTGAAGGTCTCCTACCCAAAACCAGGTTGTCCTTAGCTTGTGTCCACTAGAAATGAGCATCTCACTGTAGGTAGTAGCTAGCTAAGGGCACGGTTTTCTCATCAGGGCTGGATAGGGTGAAGAAAAGTTTCAGGTCCCCCTTTTCCATTCAGTACAGGTGGGTTTCTACGGACAACTTTCTCAGATAGATCCCCATCACGGTTGTGACCTTGGGCTAGGTTGCTAGTGATTTGTACCAAGTCACGTATCGATTGCTCGATATTGAGAGAAGTTTCAGAGGTGCCTCCCGATCGAACCATTCTGCACTGAAATTAACATACTAGCTATTTCAATGACTTACACATAATTTTTAACTCATTTAACGATTACACATTGCGCATATAACCAGTTATTGCGAACACTTACTAAGTCTGTACTGACTTGCACTACAATCATCTTAAATAAGATGCCACAATCAACAATAAAAGATAACACTATGTACTATTATTGAAAATGGAAATGTAATGTTTGTAAGGAAATACCATATATATATATATAAATAACCAAGTAATGCTACTCACTAATCGGCATGCAAGCCTTATTAACACTGAAATAAACAAATGAATAAAGACGACAAAAACAAAAGTCCTAATCTTAAATATATGACCAAAGGAACTATGGACTAAGGCGGCGAGCTTCATCCTCTGATTCAGAATCCTCTATCCCCTCATCAATGTCAATCTCTTCTGCATCAGGCTCGTCATCCTCAATGAGTATATCATCTAGTAGGGATCCTTGGTCTTCCACGGGGTCTTCTTCCTCGATGGGACCCTCTTCCTCAATGGGATCCTCTTCCTCAACAGGATTTTCTTCCTCAACAGGATTTTCGTCCTCAACAGGTTCTTCCTCAACAGGTTCTTCCTCAACAGGGTCTTCGTTCTCAACAGTTTCTTCTTCCTCAACAGGTATATCTTCTAGTGGGGGTGGCTCGTCTTCATCATCTTCCCCATCTAACCCTGGTGCAGCTTGAACCCCATCCAACACTACAATAAAGGTCCTATTATTTCTCTCATCATCCGAGACGTAGGTGACGATCCTAAGATTTTGAAAGTCATCAGGTATTAACTCGTCCTTAAACGGTTGGTATCTTGGCCTCTTTGCAACAGGTGACGATGGTGGTTCAGGTTTGACCCTTGGATCTCAGAACTCCATCTACGGTCCTAGTTCCCGAACTTTCCCCCACAGATGAAGTAGAAGGGTTTTGACCTCTCGTTTCACGAATCCTCCACTCATTCTCGCAGTATTTGAGGTCAGCTAGGAAGTGTTTTTCAGAAGGAAGGTTTTGGTATCCGTAGGTATGCTTATCCCTATTGAAGTTCCCCTCTACAGTCCACATATCTCCATACCTACGATGAACGAATCTATAGGGCTCTATGTCTGGAACATACCGAAGCATAAAATGTATCCTAGAGCACTCAGACCGTAACCACTGCTCCCCTTGCATGATTCTATAATCCATGGCAGCCTTCATCTTAAAAAAATCAAACATCCCAATCCTTCCCTACTTGTTTCATCAAATAATCTATATAACCTATGTCGTGAACCATCTGCGAAAAAAAAAGAATAGTCTAAGCTTTTGTATATAATAAGGTTTAAAACATATACTATAGATATACATGTTTAGGAGCTAAAATGCTCATTTTAACTTTGAAATTCACAAGTAAGATCAAGATCATTTCGATCAATGAAATAATTTTATACTAATATAAGTTTTGAGTCCAACATAATTTTAGACCTATCCTTGCACACTCTCTTTATCTAGTCATATTTGAATATTTCAAGAATCTTTCACAATTTCAATTACACAAACAACACATACGAGTTCAAGACACGAACGCAATTGCAATGAAATCATTCCTATGACTTAATGCACATAACATGATCTATATGCTCCTATCCCATACTACCCGTTTTGAAATCGTTTTAAAACGTCTTTGAAAATAGGAGGTTCTGGCTCTGAATCCAGTTTTGTAACACCCCCAAAATCCACACGTCTACAGCTACGTCGCATCGACTTTGGGAGTGTTACCGCCACGATGGAACGCAAGGCATAAATAAAAAAACGGTAACTCAAATCATTGTCTCAAAAAAACTAAAATGCAGTGGAATTAAAACTGTAAATACAACTCGGGAATCATAGATGACCCCTTTTATTCAAACCTTTAACCATTTAAGAACGTTCTATAAAATCCACTAATACTTAATCCAAAATGCTTAACTTCAAAACTAAAGACTAGCCCCCGTAGCTTGATATCATCAGCAGCACCAACACACCTAGTCTGCTCCCCATTGAAGCGTCAATGGTTCATCACAGGTCAACAAAACATAATAACACACAGAATCAGCTATGCTGAGTACGTAATGAACCATTGAAAATATATGAACATAAATGATGCACACATGAACAATCTCAAACATGATACTACGTTATGTCACATCCTTTAATCTTTCTTTATTTGGCATCGAACGGGCACCGTCATCTTACTAGAATCATACGGGCTACTGAATCCTTAATAGACAACTTGGTCTATTAGATGAAATGCAAATACGGTTTTGTTCCGTCTCACACCCATCACCTTAGTATGCATACCCCCAAGATCGAACGGAACCTTCCGCCTACTTGAGTTATCAAAAATATAAGGACACTACTGTCGTCACAGTAGGCCTGCGTAGGAGTGTAGGACAAGTCCCACACTCCCCCCATTGTTCATACTTGTAGGGAGTCCAGCTACAAGTTATTTCCATAATTCACTTTTACTACTGTCTATTCTTTTCATAACCTCAAAGAGTCATTTACTTGTTCTCTTAATTACAATGCTCAAATCTTATCTCTTGTAACACTCTCGTTACACTATGGATCAGATTAATAATGCTTATGTTACACTACGATAGAACTTCGCATCTCAATGCAACATATTGATTTCACGTTACAAAGTCTAACCAAACAATCACAATCAAATGTTCCCTATCATGCTTCTAGGTTCCAATAAAATGAATTCCAACCTAATCATGATACTAAAACTTGGAATTAAACTGGTACGCGTACGTACCTTGTAGCGGAGAATTTTCCCTGTCTTAATTGAATGAGCCGCTTATGAAATTGAGACCTAAACCGTTAATAGTGCTACGTCCTTGATAACACTAACAACTACTACGTACTAAGACCATAACGATCTAATGATTCGAATTAAACGATAGCTAATTCCTTATTCAAGAACTTTCGTTACTTTTCTATTCTAGTGGATTTAGCGTCTTTTAAGAGTCAAAGTTAGTGAGCAACTAAACTTTGTTGTAAGTCTTTTCTTCAACTCTTGAAATGCTTCCTCACACTTATCATCCCAATGAAATTTTGTTGTTTTCTTCATCAGGTTGGTGAGAGGTTGGGCCGTTCTTGAAAAATCTTTCACAAATCTCCGGTAATATCCAGCTAAACCCAAGAAACTCCTTACTTCGGTGACGTTCTTAGGTTGAGGCCAATCGGTCACTGCTTGAATCTCCGATGGATCTACGGAAACGCCTTCTTTTGATATCACATGACCCAAAAATGAGATCCATGAAAGCTACTGGCGCATTAGTGAGTCTAAAAGGCATGACTGTAAACTCATAATGGCCATATCTCGTACAAAAGGCTGTTTTCGGAATGTCTTCTTCAGCAATTCGTAATTGGTGATATTGCCATCTCAAATCCATCCTTGAAAATACTGTTGCACCTTGAAGTTGATCGAACAAATCCTCGATTCCCGTGAGTGGATATTTATTCTTCACCGTGGCATTATTCACCTCCCTATAATCAATGCACAACCTCAAAGATCCGTCTTTCCCGTACAAACAATACTGGGGCTCCCCAAGGTGAAACACTAGGTCAAATGTACCCTTTTTCCAACAATTCCTCCAACTGCACCTTCAATTCTTGCATTTTTTCAGGTGCCATTTGATATGGAGCCTTAGAGATCTTTGTTATTTATTGATTCTAAAGTTAGTTACTTCTTCCATTTTATAACACCCGCTACACTTTCCATTATGGGAAGTTTTACATTACTTGCTACACTTCCTTTTTGGGGAATAAACTTTCTCTATCTCTCTCCTCTCACATGGGTCCCTTTTCTTTTTATACTCTACCTCTCTTTTCTCCAAAAATTGCCTAGGAGTCTGTGAATTGAGAAGTGTAGCGGTTAAAATGAAACGGAGGAAGTATATGTTTTCCGCTGCAAAATTCTGAATAAGTCGATACTTTATTACACGGGCGATAATTCTTTGATGATTCTCTAAGTTTTTTATTCGAAAATTATTTTTGGAAAAAGAGAGAATTATCGGGGTGCTACAAAAATATATTCCAACTTATACTTGTCCAACACTTCAGATGTGATTGCCTAGAAGTCTAAAGCTATTGCTATCCACGTTTCACTTTATATGATTAATAATTTATTCACTTGTTAGGACTCACAGGTAGGACAAATAATATAATCATCAAACAATCATACACTTCTAATTTTTTCTTAGGATTAGATAAGGTGATCAACAACAACTTAACAACACAATATTAATTCCAACTTTAACTCATGAGTATGTAAATAATTACAAAAAAAGAATAAAAAATTTTGTTAATAATATGTAAATAATTACAAAAAAATAACATCAATCATCATCATTCATGAGCATCTCCATCACTCATCATCACTCATCATCACTCATCTTCACCTTCATCATTAGTATCTTCATCGTTCAAACTTCGTCTCCGACTTCATTATCATCTTCATCTGCAAATTAAAATAAAGAAAAATTAGGACAACAAAATCTGGAAAAAAAAAACAAAATCTGGAAGATAGCCAAAACTCCCATAAACCACCCACAAATCGACCAACAAATCACCCACAACATCCACCAAAAAAATGACAAAAAAATCACCCACAAATCGACCCAAATCTCCCAAAATCAGCCCATAAATCGACCCCAAAATCGAGCCACACAATCTCCCAAAATCGACTCACACAATCTCCCAAAATCGACTCACACAATCTCCCAAAATCGACTCACAAATCGACCCAAACATAGAACCAGAACAAACCCAAAAAAAACCCAAAAATCGAAAAATTTTGTACCCAAAACGAACGGAAATTCACCCGAATTAAAGCAAATCGAATAAAAATTACCCGGAAATGAAAAAAATGAAACGAAAAACTTGAACAAAAAATACCCATAAATGAAAAAAACGAAAAAAAAAAACAATTATTCGCTGAAAATTAAAATAGTGAGAAAGGAGAACTTACAACAAAGTGAAACAAGATTGAAAGGGAAATCACCGTTTTTGAAGGAAGAACACCAACATCTTCAAATCTTGAGTTTCAAACCCAAAAATCAAATTTTTTTGTTTTGAAACTTTGAGATTCAACCTGAAATTTCGAATTGCGACTAAAAACATTGAGATTCATAATAAGAATTCCAAAAATAAGGGGTCCGAATGAATTCAAACCCACAAAATTGCAGAAAAAAAAGAAATTTTCGAAGAAAAAATCGAATGAGATACGAAAAAAAAGGCATAGAAAATTTGGGGAAAATTTTTGGGTTTAAAGATATATGCTATGAACAATGAAGAGGAATGAGAAGAGAGAGAAAGATGATGAACATTAGGGATAAAGTGAAAATATAGGGAATGAAGATGGAGAGAGAAAGATAAGGTAGCTTTTGTTTTGGGTGAAAAACAAAGAAATAGAGAAATGAGTGTCGCTGGTGAATTTGAGAATAAGAGAAATAGAAAAATTGAAGTATAACCCGGGAAAAATCCCGCTTAAGTTTTTCAGCGAATTTTCAAGTTTCTCTGTTTTTACGACGAGATTTCCGTCTCGTCGCAAATAATTTGTTATAATTACGACAACTTAACGAGTCTGGTTGTTATTTCTTATTATTTACGACGAGAAATTCGTGTGGTTGCAATTGTTCATTTTTTGCGACAAGGTATTAGCTTTTACGACCAGATTTCCGCCTCGTCATAGATAATTTATTCTATTTACGACCAGTTAGTAGATCTGGTCGTTATTGCTCATTTTTTACGACCAGAAACGCGTGTGGTCGTAAATTTTGGTCGTAAATAAAGCATTTTGTTGTAGTGTCATAACCTTCCTTTATTCATTGAACCAAGTCAATAACCAACCAACCTTTTACATATATTACATCCACTTACCAAATAAGGCCCTCGGTCCTTATAAAGTAATTAAATAAGCAAAAGGGAACAACATGCATGATTCAATCATGATCCAAACCAATATAAATATTAATCCCTCGTGTGAATTAATAAAATAAAGTTTCCAAATCCTATATGCTTGCATCAATCTTCCATACAAACATAATATAAAAATCACAACCAACATGTTTCACACAACGACATAAAACATGCAAATCCAACTTTAATAGAAATCACATATGAACTAACAAAAATAGTTTCCTATACATGATATTACATAATTCTCATCCTTATAATCATAATACTAATCCAATTAACACATAAGCATGTACGTATCTTGTGTAGATAAATCGAGAGACCACTTTCACAACCTTAAAAGTCGCCTAAAGAGAATTTTCTGCCTAACACAACCAATATATATCCACAATCAATCCGATATAAATTTACAACAATAATAAAATACTTTAAACCCCTTCTAAGAGTGTTTAAAAACCTTTTCCATCATTAAAACTTGATTATTAAAACCTCCTATTATAGTACTACTACACTTGTTGTTAAAAACTCTCAAAAACCCATGTTTAACTCATAAATACTCCATCAACAATATTCTTTTCAATTTTTCAGCAACATATAACATACTAAAACTGTTTTTAAACATACTTAAACATATTTAAAATCATAATAATACTCAATTTCATAAACTATAATATACTGCCATGATTTTTCAACTATAAAACCGTAAAAATCCATGCTCTGATAATTAAAGATCCAATTCAAACTTAATAAGTAAATCTTTTATTTCTTCAATATATAAAGTATATAATCTTAGAGTCGTAATTAAATCATCAAACTATAACTTTTAAATATAAACATATTAAAATAAATCTTAAAAATATAAACTTCGTATGAAAATAACTTGAGGAGGAAAAAATAACCAACAAAAGAAGAGGAGACAATGAGCCGGAAAAACAGGAGCATGACAGCCAAGGACGGCGCTGGCAGTCGGCGGTGGTCCGACAGGAGGGGGAGGGAGCTGAGAGAAAGAAAGAGAAAAAGAGATTAAAAGAAAAAGAGATAGAAGGAAGGAGGGGTCGAAAATTATGAGGAAGGAGAGTGAAAATAAAGTGTGTGGAAATTTGTGTCTAAACAAGGATATTTATAGTTTCCCTCACTAGGAGGCCAATTAGGAGTTGGGCTTCGGTGGGTTAGCTACAAGCTAAGAGAATGTTTATAGGAAAATTTAAAAGGTTTGGGCTCCTCTAACCCAATATTAAAATCCTTTTTATAACCTAAAAAATATTCTGAACTTTTCAAACACTAGTAGAATAATTGCTTATTGCTGCGGTTTTACCGATACGCAGCAATATATCACGTAAAAAGAAAAGGTAAATATAAAATAAAGATATTGTTGCGGTTTCGACCTAAAATTGCAGCAGCATGGCGTCACCATGAAAATTTTTGAAAAAAAAGTTGACTATTTGACCAACAAATATTGCTGCGATTTTTGTCAAAAACCGCAGCAATATATTAAAATCATATTAAAAAAATAATATTTTAATATATTGTTGCGGTTTTTGTAAAAACTGCAGCAATATTATTAAAAAAATATTAAAAAACGTATAAAACGCGTGAGTTAGGGTTTTCATTCTCTCAATCTTCACCCGCCTCCTTTCATTCTCTCACTCCTCACCGTCACTCTCATGGCTCACCTCACTTTCACTCTCACGCCTCACCCTTCACCCTCATCCTGACCTTTTAACAAACCAATTTCCTTCTCTCTCACTCTCTCTCCCTTTTCTTACTGTGTTACGAGATTTCTATCTAATAACTCACCATCTTCGACTGTCAACGAGTAGTCATCGGCTGTCAACGAGTAGTCAGCCACCATCTTCGACCAACGTCGGCCGTTCGCACTATCTTCGACCAACGTCGGCCGTTCGCACCATCTTCGACCAACGTCGGCCGTTCGCACTATCTTCGACCAGTCGGCCGTTCGCACCATCTTCGACCAACGAGTCATCGGCCATTCGCACCAAGAAACCAGATCGTTGCACTCGTACAACTCCATCTTCTCCCTCTCTTTCGTCCTCACCATGGCGAAGCAACATAGGAATTCGTCGATTTTCAGCAATTTTTGTTTTTTCCGTTTTTTTTTTCATGTTTTATAGATATGTTTTTTTCCAGCAATTTTAAGCAATTTAGGTTAGCATATTTTTTTCGTTTCAGCAATTAGCCTTTCGATTTTTTTGTAGATCTTTCAATTTTTTTAGGTTAGTATTCTTTAGGCAGATTTGATTTGATTTTTTTCTGTACATCAAATTTTGTTATAAATTCTGGTTCTATATAATATACGAGTTTAATGAGTTTAGTATTTAGGTTTGTTTTTTGGGATGAAGGCAAATTTATTTTTGTTTGTGTTTTAGTTATTTTTGGCACTCTAATCTCGTACTTGAATATCGTAAATTTTTTTTTTTTTTTGAGTTGTAGTTCATATTGCTGCGGTTTTCCTGGGAAAACCGCAGCAATATGCCTTTTTTTATTATTAAATACAGTATATTGTTGCGGTTTTCCCCAGGAACCGCAGCAATATGATGTATTATTCTGATATAAAATAAGTATATTGTTGCGATTTTACCTAAAAATCGCAGCAATATGTTCAAATATTGTTGCGGTTAAAACCCGCATCAATATATTATTTACCTATTGCTGCCCCCTTAATTGTTGCGCGGCCAAAACCGCCGCAATAGGCCACTTAATGACCGCAACAATAAGCATTTATTTTACTAGTGAAATATTTTTCAAAGCATGACTAGATAAAATATTTAACTTTTTTTAATAATTAAAATAATTCCTTTGACTTTCATATTGTCAATCTTTGAAGAAATAAATCATTTAAATACCAATATATACTTAATTATATATTAATACATATTAAAATATATTTAGAAAATTCATAAATTTACGGGGATACTAAGGCAGAAATTGCAGAGTCTTCCATAGCTAAAAAGCTACCAGTTGTTGTTTCGTGAGAATTGCAACAAGAACCAAAACTTCATCTATTGATTTTCGTCTTCTTGAGTGATATGCTGGTTGCGATATTCGATTCATATTCGTCTTGTTCACCTAATCTCTTTCTAACTCGTCTTCTTCTTCAATTCGTTAATGGAAATTTCATCTTCTTCTTGTTTGGATTTTCTTATTACAATATATTCACTCATTCGAATTTCTCATCTGGAAATTTTTGACATTGAAGGAAACGAAAAAAAATAGTAATTAAGCTAGGATATTCTGTAATCCTCCGTAAATTTTTGGAAAATTTTGACATCTGCACTCCCTCCCACTGCATTGCACTCATTGCCTCCCACACACTGCACTCCCCACCCCCACCCCCTCCCACTGCCCTGCCACAGCCACTCCCCACCTCCTCCATGCCTTGCCACAACCAATCCCCACCGCCTCCCTGCACCGCCTGCCCTACTTGCGCTGCCACCGCCCTGCAACAGCATCTCCCCCACCCCTTGCTGCCCTCCCTTCCTTGCCACAACCACTGCCCTACCCTGCCACTACCACTTCCCATCCCCTTGCACAATCCCCACACCCCCTTGTACAGTCCCCCCACCTCCGCAAAAATCTATAATTACCATAAACGACATTCATCTACCAAAATCGGTTTCTTCCATCATGTGACCCAACTTTAAGTAACTCTAATGGTGATACATATACTAATAAGAACTATACATGACATTACATGCGGCTAAAAGCAATAAATTAAAGAATTTGAGCTTGAAAAGCTAAAATCGGCCCAAAATGACATTCACTTACCCAAAGTGGGTTTTGAAGCATGTGGATCTAGTTTAGTTGATTGTAATACATATATAGATACTAATAATAACGAGACATGACATTACATGCGGCTAAAAGCGATAAATTAAAGAATTTGCGCTTGAAAAGCCGAAATCGGCCCTAAATGACATCCACTTACCCAAAGTGGGTTTCAAAACATGTGAAGCTAGTTTAGTTGATTGTAATACATATATAGATACTAATAAGAACTATACATGACATTACATGCGGCTAAAAGCGATAAATTAAAGAATTTGAGCTTGAAAGGCCGAAATCGGCCCAAAATGACATCCACTTACCCAAAATGGGTTTCAGAACATGTGATGCTAGTTTAGTTGATTGTAATACATATAGAGATACTAATAAGAATTAGACATGACATTACATGCGGCTAAAAGCGATAAATTAAAGAAATTGAGCTTGAAAAACCGAAATCAGCTCAAATTACATTCATATACCCAAAGTGGGTTGCAAAACATGTGAAGCTAGTTTAGTTGATTGTAATACATATATAGATACTAATAAGAACTATAAATGACATTACATTTGGCTAAAAGTGATAAATTAAAGAAATTGAGCTTGAAAAGCCGAAATCGGCCCAAATTACATTCATTTACCCAAATCGAGGCCGAAAACAAGTCAAGTGAGATTAGTTGATTGTAATACATATATATATACCAATAAGAACTAAACATGACATTATATGCAACTAAAAGTGAGAAATTGAGTCAAGTGACCTTAAAAAGCCAAAATCCGGAATTTGAAATTGAAAATTCAAGCCTTTTGCCACCTTCCTATGAAGTTTCAACCATTATCCCTTCCCCATGATCTGCACGCATGTAATTTGTCGCTAACTCCACATCAGTAACATCGGCGTTGGGAATGGTGAAAGGCGGGGGTGTCTTCAAACGCATCATACTCCTCCTCATCCTCAACATCACCAACTCCAAGTATACTTCTTTTCCCCGGGACAATAATTGACCACTTGTTATCATAAGGGTCAGTTACATAGAATACTTGCTTAACTTGTGATGCAAGCACGAATGACTCTTCACTATCACGAAACTGACCCAAGTCTACAAGAGTAAATCCACAAGGGGCATCTTTTCTTATGTAGCGTCGGTTATAATCAACCTACTTGCATCGAAATAAGCAGACCATGAAACCAGAGTAGTCAAGCTCCTAAATATCTTGAACCCACCCATAGTATAACAATGTAGCATCAATAGGAGACTTGTCTTTGGCACTTGCATATTGTGTAGATGATGCCTCTACTGAAATGCCACTATTCTGCAAAGATCTCGATTTTTCATCTTGACGGTCTATCACTACTACAATAAAGCCTAAAGAGACCCCCTAAAATCTCATTTAGAGACTACATGAGAGGTGGTCTTCAGCTCATCGGTCTCTTAGGATAAATAACCACTTATTACAGGTGGTTTCTTAATTTGATAGAAGAGACCACTTCCTTAAAATAAGTGGTTATTTATGAATTTAAATGGGAGAAAAAAAGAAGGATAAGACGCCACATTTTATAGATAGGTGGTCTTTTTTATCTTACAAAGAAATCATTTTTAATATATAGGTGGTCTTTTTAATCATTTCTAAAAATACCACCTGAAAGAAAAATGTGGTCTCTTTAACCTTATTTTTTTATATAAAATAAAAACAATATTTCAATATTATTATACGCTTCTCCAATCTATTTCACCTGCTCCATGCGTGTCTTTCATAATCTACAAGTAATTTACAAAAGTATATAGAACATCTAGATACTTGTATTGAGATAATTCAGATGACTTTATAATTAGAATACCTTTTCATTCATTCAATATCATTCACTACAAAATCACATGCATATCAATATAATGTTAGAAGATTCCAAAAATACAACTACATTATAATATTTCAATCAATATGTTCTCTAACAAGTAACAAGAAAATTTCAAACTATATACACAAAAGTTTCA
Source organism: Beta vulgaris subsp. vulgaris (assembly GCF_026745355.1). Lineage (NCBI taxonomy): Eukaryota > Viridiplantae > Streptophyta > Magnoliopsida > Caryophyllales > Amaranthaceae > Beta > Beta vulgaris. Next base: position 25,841,726 of record NC_079202.1, on the reverse strand, counting down.
AAGACCAAAGAAGATGTAGATCAATTACACTTCCTAGTAAAAATCTATGTTATCTCAAAATTCCTCCTCCTCCAGCTTGTTTATGCTTATGCGTATGAGCTCTGCAAAGTACTAAAAAGCATAAAATATATGCATTAAAAATAGAATACAACCAAATAGGATAAAAAATGCTACTTTAAATTAAAATTTACTAACTTAATTCCATAATATCATCTTTTCACACAACATCCAAGTAACAACAAATTATAAAATCACCATCTTATAAGTTTTATAAATGCTAGTAAAGTACTACCTATTTTAGTAATCTAACATGCTTTATTATGAAATACAAGAGAAATTCTTAGAAGGGAACCCAAGAAAGAACATGCCTATAAAACCATGTCAAGTTTCAGAAGAAACATGATGCACTAGCTATTCGGATGTAAAGGCAGGTTAGTAAAAAAAGAAGTGATGAACGAACATAGTACCTGTACCAGCGTCTGGTCTTTCTCTACATCTAGAAATTCAACTGAAGAAACCCCTTAGTTGTCTGCTAACAGCAAATAGGATAAAAAGATCTATATGATAGATCAACATAAACTATAATTAATAACAAAGAAAAGTGCATCTTATAAGGAGAAGGAATCACCTAACAACTAACATTCTGAAACTAAAGAAACACATGGGAGCATGACTCGCTAGCAGCTCGCATAGCATGGTTATCTTCTTCCATTACAAACAGCAACCTGAAAGATGTTATATACCATGGTTGTTGCATCACATCCAAGTTATTATAGTTCAATTTATGTATTTGTCCAAAATTTGTGGCATGTCATTGTACACCAAAATTTCCCCCCAACTTGCACTCACTCTCACTTCAATGTACATAAACTGGATTTGGAGATCTCACACCCTCCCTAAGGTTAAGATTTTCCTTTGGCTTGTATGGCTAGACCGACTCCCCTATAATCTACTTCTCTTTATAAGAAATATTGTTCCCTCCCCTCACTGTATGTGTTGTGATTCCCCGTGTGAAAATTGTGACCATTTGTTGCCATAATGTAATTTCACTTTTTAATTATGGACTAATATTGCACCGAAATCTACTCAGGATGGTACCCTAGAGGAGTGGCTTTTTAAAAAATTATCAAATGCTACGCTGGTCCATGGGATTGAGTGGAACATGTTAATCCTGTTTCTTTGCTTTGAAATTTGAAAGAGTATAAATAAGTTTATCTCTAAGCAGGAGCCTAAAGAGAGAAAGAATCATTAGCCTAGCTAAAGGTCATTATAGGAGTTGAAACAAGGAGTCTACTTAGACCTTCCTATCCAAGCTAATGTGTGTTTTTCCTACTGCCAAAACCGTATCACTATACAAGGGGGAGGTTAACAAGCTTGCGGATTGTTAGCCAAGCAAGCTAGAAGTTTAGATAATTGTATGAATACTATTAAGGAGTTCCCCAACCCCCCCTTATATGAATACATACATTCATATTCTAATAACTCTATTACTAGTTCTATTTAAATGTTCCTTTCTTCACCATCTAAAACACTATAAACAACATAACATTAACTATAAGTGATTGTTAAATATCAATTTGGATCATGCTTTTCTTTATGCTAGTTTTCTGTTTTCATACCCTTTCTCTATATTGCTTCAACTGTTGCACTGTGTATCCCTTCATTATGCTGAACTTGTTCAGCTCTTGTTCTTCAAATAAAAATAGGTTTAATAGAAACATATGGAAACAATGTCTAAATATTATAAACTGTCATATGCTCCACTCAAATTATGAAGCTTCTCTGTTTTATTTTGCAAATTTGAACAGAGTGGCCGACCCAATACAGTCGAGCACCTGCTCCATAATATCAGATTGCCCACTCCTATTCTTTTTCACGGACTAAACAAAAGGATTTGCAAATAAAAACGCTAGCAACATACCCTTCGACATCATACTCGTTAATCTTAAAAGGTGCTTTCTCCATAAGGATTTGTATCATGGAAACAAAACCAATTCAAAGAAAGATTGACACTACAATGTCAAGGACATGATTAACTTTTAAGAACTAAAGTCCTTCACTATTAATTCGGAAATCTGATGAAATTCCAATAACAAACAGAATGAACATATATGATGGTCGCATATCTAAAAGTGTAGCTCAGTTTATATTATTGTAAATAAAGTTTGTTACATTCTGTTCGAAGGTTGTTAGAGTTAGTTAAATAACTTGTTGAATACTCTTTGTAAATAAGCATATAAATACTCTCATAGCTTGTATATCTTTCTCAGATTAATAAACACATTATTTGAGAGTATAATTTTCTCTCTCTAAGATGATACAGCTCATCTTACATGGTATCAGAGCTAAGCATTGATCGAAGGTTTTCGATTTTTTTTTCATTCCTTTTGTGGATTGAAATCATTTCTTTTCCAGAAATTTTCCTTTCTACAGAATCAACTTTTCTAAGGTTGATTATTCTTCTCTAAACTCCAGAAATTCTTGAATTCTTCTTATTCTTGAATCATTTTTCTTTTGATTTCATCATTTCCATTTCTTTTGATCCATTAAAATGCCAGAAACATCTGTTAATTCTGTTTCTCAACCTCAGAGCAACATTGTAGGATATACTGATAAGTATTTCCTAGGTTCTGGTGATCAACAGGATCAGCATTTAGGAGCACATAAACTGAATGGAGATAATTTTTTAACCTGGAATCGAGGAATTCGATTAGCTTTAGGAGCTAAGAACAAATTGACGTTCATTGATGGTAAAACTCCAAGACCTCCAAGTGATTCTGAAGAATTGCAAAAATGGATGCGCAATGATTACATGATTCAATCATGGCTATTGAATTCTATGGATAAGATAATTGCTGAAGGATTTATTCTTCAACAATCTGCCAATCAGTTGTATGAAGAGATTCTTGAAAGGTATGGCCAATCTAATGCACCACAATTGTTTGAATTACATAAACAACTTTCTTCTATTCATCAAGGTTTAGATTCTATAGTTCAATATTATTCAAAATTGAAACATGTATGGGATGAAATACAACTGTTAGATGGTTTTCCAGATTGTGATTGTGGTGCTTTAGCTAAATGCTCTTGTGGTATCCTAAAGAAAGTTCTAGCTGCTGATCAGAAACAAAAGTTAATTCAGCTTTTAGTTGGATTAGATAGAGGATATGACACTGTTACCACAAACATCTTGAGCATGGATCCTTTACCTAATGTTAATAGAGCATATTATATGTTGTTACAAGTTGAAAGACAAACTAGATTGAATACTCAACAAGATCATTCTCTACAGACTAGTGCTTTTCATTCTATGAATCAATCTAGTTTTCAGCATAATAATGCTCATACTCATCCTTCTCACACTGAGAGGAGGGATGGAAAAAGGATCAAATATGACAAGGCTACTAGAAAGTGTGATTACTGCAAGAAATCTGGTCACACCATGGATCAATGCTTCAAATTGACTGGTGTGTATCCAGAATGGTTCCTTAATATGAAGAATAAGTCTGGTCTTCCTGGCTCTACTTTAAAATTAGCTGCACATGTTGGAGATACTACTGGAGACTATATTGGTGCAACTCCATTAAATCTTCCTACTTCTGATCATTCACATCAACCTTCTGCTCAAGTTGATTCTGCTTTAGTGCCAGCTGTTTACAAGGAAATGCTTAAAATGGTGAAAGGACAACCTAATCAAGCTACCTCTGATTTCACTTCATCTGTGAACTTTGCAGGTATGATGTCTGTTTCTACTGTTAATTCAGTTTCACAATCTTATGACAAATTGGCTTGGATAGTTGATACTGGAGCCACAGATCATATGATCTGGGATAGAAGTCTATTTACTTCTTTTACATCTTTGATTACACCTACTAAAGTTGGTTTACCAGATGGTACAACCAAGAATGTTTACATTACTGGTGTTGTTCATCTTACTGCTAAAATCATTTTGAAAGATGTGTTACTCATTCCTGATTTTACGCATAACCTTCTCTCTGTTAGCAGGCTGTTTATCCCAAAATAATTTGCTTGCTGTCTTTAATTCTTCCTCCTATTACTTTCAGGACCCTACAACTAAAGAAATTCAGGCTATTGGCTCTCAACAGGCTGGTTTATACAAATTCAGTTCTGTACCTACTGTTTCTTCTGATGTATCTTCTTCTTGTTTCAATAAAAGCTTTCATGTTGGCACTTCTGTTCCTAATTTTGTACTCTTCATGCTAGATTAGGTCATTTGTCAACAAACAATGTCTAATGTCTCTTCCTTATAAGCCTAATAATACATCAGATTTTTGTTGTGAACCTTGTGTGTTTGCTAAATCTCATAGTTTACCTTTTTCTGTTTCAAATTCACATGCTGGTGCTATTTTTCAGTTAATTCATGTGGATCTTTGGGGTCCTTACAGACAACCTTCTTTATCTGGAGCCTCTTACTTCTTAACTATTCTTGATGATTATTCAAGAACTACTTGGACACATTTGGTACATTCCAAAACCCAAGTTCCTACTTTGTTACAAGAGTTTATTGCATATGTTGAGAATCAATTTAACACATCTATTAAAATCATTAGAAGTGACAATGGCACTGAAATATTTCAGGCTGTTTGTACTACTCTTTTTGCTAGTAAAGGCATAATTCATCAAAGAAGTTTACCTGGTAAACCTCAGCAAAATGGCAGAGTTGAAAGAAAGCATAAACATCTACTTGAAACTGCTAGAGCTATTACTTTTCATGCTTCTCTTCCTACAAAATTCTGGGGTGAATGTTTATTAGCAGCTACCTATCTCATCAATCTTATGCCTTCTTCTGTTTTACAATGGAAGACTCCATATGAACTTCTCATGCAACTTGTTCCTTCTTATGATCATTTAAGAGTTATTGGCTGCCTTTGTTATGCTTGCATTAAAACTTTTGACAAGTTTGCTCCTAGGGCTAGAAAATGTATTTTTCTAGGTTATCCTTATGGTCAAAAAGGTTATAAGCTCTATGATCTTGATTCTCACAAAATTTTTCTAAGTAGAGATGTTAAATTCCAGGAACATGTTTTTCCTTTTACAAATTCTTCTTCTGTTTCTTCAGAAACAGTTACACCCCTATCATCTCCCATGGTAAGTCTTGGGCTTCATGATGATGACATCCCAATTTTTTCTTCTTCTTCTCCTACAAAGCCTATTTCTTCTCCCACTCCTCCTACTTCTCTCACTTCTCCTCCTATTTTACATAATTCTTCTCCTACAGATCTTACATCTCCTACTTCTCTTCCTTCTTCTAATGTTCCCCCACTTAGAAGATCTCTTAGACACAAATTGCCTTCTACTAAATTGAAGGACTTTGTAGTTCCTTCTTCTTCTGTACCTTCTACGTCTCTTTCTTCTTCCTTTAATGCTTTTACTTGTCCTGAATTACAACATTTACCTACTGCCAGTCTTGCTAGTTTAGCAAATGTTTTGTCTCATGTTGAGCCTTCTTCTTATGCTCAAGCTAAACATGACCCTAGATGGGTGGAAGCTATGAATAAAGAGCTAGATGCTCTTGATCTTAATAATACATGGGATATTGTTGATTTACCTCCTAATATTAAACCTATTGGTTGTAAATGGGTTTTTAAAACCAAATTTAACCCTGATGGGACTGTAGAGAGGTGTAAAGGCAGGTTGGTTGCAAGGGGAGACAGACAGATCAAAGGCAAGGACTATAAGCATACTTTTAGTCCTGTTGCCAAGTTCACAACACTAAGAACTGTTTTAGCTATTGCTGCTGCTTCTCACATGGAACTTCATCAACTGGACATCAATAATGCCTTTTTACATGGCTTTATTGATGAAGATTTATATATGCAACCACCATTGGGATATACCAAAGCCAAGCCAGGTCAAGTATGCAAACTGAAGAGGTCCATTTATGGCTTGAAACAGGCTTCAAGACAATGGAATTTGGAGTTAACTAAGTTTCTACTTCAGCTTGGTTTTCAGCAGTCCAAGTATGATTATTCTATGTTTACACAAAAATCTGGTGATTCATATACTATTGTGGTAGCCTATGTGGATGATTTGTTGCTTGCTGGCACTCATCTCTCTTGCATACAGCAGCTCAAGACTCAATTACATGATGCATTTACCATTAAAGATTTAGGCCCTATCAAATACTTCCTTGGTATTGAAGTGACTAGAGACTCTACTGGAATTCTGCTAAATCAGAGAAAATACATATTGGATCTTCTACAAAACACTGCTATGCTTGATTGTAAAGTAGCAGATTGTCCTCTTCCTCAAGGTTTAAAACTCAGTAATCATGATGGTGAGTTAATTCAAGATCCTGAAGTTTACAGAAGAATTATAGGGAAGCTTCTGTACTTAAACATGACAAGACCTGATATATCATTTGCTGTTCAACAGCTCAGTCAATTCCTTAGTACTCCTAGAACATCTCATTTCTTGGCTGCACAGCATGTTCTCAGATACCTCAAAGGAACTTTACATCATGGTCTTTTCTATTCTGCTGATTCAACCTTACAAATTCATGCTTATTGTGATGCAGACTGGGGTTTTTGTATTAATTCAGCAAGGTCCTTAACTGGTTATTGTGTGTTTCTTGGTACTTCTTTAATTTCTTGGAAGACCAAGACACAGAAAGTGATGTCTAAAAGCTCTACTGAAGCTGAGTATAGGAGCATGAGTCACACTACTAGTGAACTCACATGGATTACTAATCTTCTTTCTGATTTAAACATCTCTATTCCTAGTCATGTTCCTTTGTTCTGTGACAACAAAGCTGCACAACATATTGCTGCTAATCCATGCTTTCATGAGAGGACTAAACACCTTCACATTGATGTTCACTACATCAGAGAAAATGTTGCTTCTGGTTTTATTGCTACTCATCATGTTAGTTCTCACCTTCAACTAGCAGATGTGTTAACTAAGTCTCTTGGGGCTTCTCATCATAAGTTATTGATTTTCAAGCTTGGTCTTGTTCTTCCTGAGGTCTCTCCAATTCCAGCTTGAGGGGGGGCTGTAGCTCAGTTTATATTATTGTAAATAAAGTTTGTTACATTCTGTTAGAAGGTGGTTAGAAGGTTGTTAGAGTTAGTTAAATAGCTTGTTGAATACTCTTTGTAAATAAGCATATAAATACTCTCATAGCTTGTATATCTTTCTCAGATTAATACGCACATTATTTGAGAGTATAATTTTCTCTCTCTAAGATGGTACAGCTCATCTTACAAAAAGCTCTAATGACTAGATAAGGCTATCATATAAAAGAAGCCAAATCTTCCAAGGTAATATAAGCAGACAGAAGATTTTCATCTTACAATGAGGAACCACCGTAGCATAAGCAAGTAAGTTATGCAGTCGTGTAACTACACTTATGACGTCCTTAAAATAATGGCAGCATATAGAAAATCTTTAAAGGTGTTCCAGAGCCAAGCAAATAGAAAACAAAAAAAGTAACGAACTTTCGTAATGGTTCAACTTATATTATATTAACAATAAAACTCAAAGCATCATATTTGCAATCAATAAGAATGTTGTTGATCCACGGGTGTCAGATTGCATCAATATGGTTTTGCTTGACAATAAGATGAATTATCTGGTTACGAGAATCCAACTTCGAGAATGTAAGAGACAGATATAATTCATATACATTTTAATGACTCACTAAAAAAAAGTTGTGCAGCAACTATATAGTTTTAGTTCAGCACTAGGCGCTTACAAGATCAGTATAGCAGACAATATGCAGCATATCGAATTCTCTCAAAGTACAACATTTCAACAAATTCAACACGAAAAGGATCATGTCCCCTTTAATCATATAGTTCCATAATATAGGCTATGATTTCCATAAGAATCATATTATGTTACATATTTTAAACCTGAATATGATGAAAAATTAACCAGTAGTAAATGACATGAAATTATGAAATGTAGGAACCAAAACCGCTAACATAAATTAAACTTATCTGGAAAACCGTGGCGTAAAGAATTCACTGCCCTAAAGTTGAATTTGCCCCGCTACAACACACGGCCTCACAGCAATCAACCTCCAGGGGTACACGGTCTCTGCGTTTCCAGTATAGATGGAAAAACAGATTGAAAACGATCTTGAATATTGGCTAGAAAGATATTTTCGAGAGAGGAAGAAGAAGGTGTTTATGATTTTCTGTGTGCTAATGAGAACAGTAACCTCTGTATTTATAGAAGAATAATAGGGTTAAAACGTGGTTACCAGCCGACACTTGGTGGGAGGAGATAATGGCACGTAATTAGGAAATAACGGCCCATTAAGGGAGAAAATCAGGAAAAAAACGGTAACTTAATTACTGGCTAAAAACGACAGATTTTTGACCCAAAACTTTAGTTAAGTTAAGTTTATTCCCCAAAGCCCAAAGCCCAAGGCCCAAGGCCCATGGCCCGGACCGGGCGGGCGCGCGCGTGTGGTGACTCCACTCACCACATGCCCACTAAAAGTCTTTTTGTCACACAACTCAATGGGTATAGAAAGTGTAATGTATATAAACCCCTTACACTTCCTATTATTCTATCAATGTGGGACTCTTCACATTCTCTTTTGAAGAAACTCTTGAGTTTCCTTTAAAATCATTTATTATAAACTCCAACAATCCCCAATGATTCAAAGAAAGAAAACAGGAAAAAACAGGGCTGAAAACAGATGATCTGGGCAATAGATACTGAGTTTTGAAGTATCAATGTCTTATGGACTTGAATTGACACTCAGTGCATACAATATGTCTTACTTCATAAGAGGTAGATTTCTCTTTGAACCTTTCATGATGTTAGCAAAACATAGTTGCGCACTCAACTTTTTTCAAATCAAGATACATTCTCGCAAATATAATATAGATGCCCCACAATTAGCCTGGATTCTCGTGAATGCTCTAGAGAGCCTAAGCCTTGGACTCTCATAGGGGATTGGGCGTAACCCCCACATTCACATAGGTAAGTTCATCAAGTTTGTACTGTCACAAACCACCTCAAATAAGGCTATGAACTTATTAAGAGCTTATGCTCAACCTTACACATATAACAGTAATTAAAACAAAATACTACATCACTTTTATTAATAGGAATGGTAGTAGTACACAATAACTTGAGTTGTTTTGTGATTTCGTTTGACCCTTTGAACTTAGGAATTCCTAAGAAGGGTATCCATCACAATTCACTCACCAATAGGCTTTAAACCCATTCCTTGTGCTGACTCCAGCACCATTTTTCTACAAAGGCCTTTGGTGAGAGGATCAGCAATATCTCTATGATTTTACATACTCGAGTGAAAACGCATTTTCTCTAATTAGATTTCTAACTATGGCATGCCTTAAGCGAATATGCCTTCTCTTTCCATTATAGGCTTGATTATTCGCTACCCCAATTGCTGCTTGCGAGTCACACCGCATAGAAACTGATGGAGCTGGCTTCCCCCACAATGGAATATTAGCAAGCAAACTCCTTATCCATTCAGCTTCTTGACCTGCCAATTCTAAAGCAATAAACTCAGATTCCATTGTAGATTTGGCAATACATGTTTGTTTTGATGATTTCCATGATATAGCTCCTCCAGCAAGAGTGAAAACATAACCACTAGTAGATTGTATCTCATCATTATCCGACACCCAATTAGCATCACAAAATCCTTCAAGAACACAAGGTGTCCTTTGATAATGTAGACCCCAATTGGTAGTGCCTTTTAGATACTTCAACAATCTAATCAAGGCAACCCAGTGCTCCCGATTAGGATTGTGAGTATACCTGCTCAATCTACTAACAGCATAAGCTATATCAGGTCTAGTATAATTCATCAAGAACATTACACTTCCAATTATTTTTGCATATTGTTCTTGTGATATACTATCACCTTTATTCTTTTTCAAATGAATACTAGAATCATATGGGGTTTTCAAGGAACACAATCAAATTGATCAAACTTCTTTAATATTTTCTCAATATAATGAGATTGATTTAAAGATATCCATATGAAGTTCTAGTAATCTTTATTCCAAGAATAACATCAGCCTCTCCTAAATCCTTCATCTCAAAGCAAGAATTTAGGAAACACTTAGTTGTATTTACTACGTCTATATTGGTCCCAAAGATCAACATATCATCCACATATAGACATATGAAAACACAACCAAGTTCATCAATTTCGGAATAAACACAAGCATCAGAATCATTTACCAAAAAACCATTTGAAGTAATAGTTTGATGGAATTTATCATACCATTGTTTTGGTGCTTGTTTTAAACCATACAAAGATCTAATAAGCTTGCATACCTTGTCCTCTTGACCAGAACCTCACATCCTTCAGGTTGCTTCATATAGATCTCCTCATTTAACTCACCATTCAAAAATGCAGTTTTCACATCCATTTGATGCACAATTAAATCATGAATAGATGCAAGTGCAATTAAAGCTCTAATGGTGGCTACCTTGGTCACAGGAGAATAAGTATCAAAGAAGTCTAAACCTTGTTTTTGGCGATGCCCTCCAACTACAAGTCTAGCCTTATACTTATCTAAAGACCCATCAGGCTTGCATTTCTTTGTAAAAATCCACCTACTGCTTAAGGCCTTACAACCTCTAGGAAGGTCTGTCAAAACCCAAGTGTTATTACTCATAATAGACTCTATTTCACTGTTAATAGCCTCTAACCAAAAACTTGAGTCTACCAATCTCATGGCCTCAGCATAGGTTCTCGGGTTCTCTTCTAACACAAAAGCTTGATATCTTGCTCATCTAAGCACTCTTTTTCAGCTAGAAAGGTAGTAATAAAATCAGGTCCGAAACTAGACTCAATTCTAGCTCTCTTACTCCTTCTAGGTTCTAAGGTCTCACTAGATGATGCAATGTCACGATGCAAAACAGAAGAAGATGCAGCAGGCAAGCATGATTGCAAACTAACTTTCATAGGAAATATATGCTCAAAAAATTCAACATCTCTTGACTCTCTAATAGGACCAAAACCAGATGCATCCTTAAGAATGAGTCTATATGCAGCACTGTTAGACGCATAACCAATAAAAATACCATCTACAGTCTTAGGTCCAATTTTACTCCTTTGAAAGTCAGGAAGTCCTATCTTTCCCAAACACCCCCACACTTTGAGGTATCCCAATTCGGCTTGAAGCCTTTCCACAATTCATAGGGAGTTTTATCTAACTTCTTATGGGGAACTCGATTAAGGACATAACAAGCAGAAAGGATAGCTTCACCCCACATATTAGTAGGCATACCTGAACTAATAAGCATAGCATTCATCATATCTTTAAGAGTTCTATTTTTCCGCTCAGCTATTCCATTCTGTTCTGGGGTATAAGGGGCTGTAACCTCATGAATAATCCCATTAGACTCACAAAATTTCAAAGGGAAGTACCATCATATTCTCCACCCCTATCTGATCTCACCCTTTTAATCTTAAGGTCCAATTGGTTCTCTACTTCGGCTTTAAAATAGAAATTTTTCTTCTGCCTCATCCTTAGAACTCAATAAATAAACCTTAGTATAACGAGAAAAGTCATCAACAAAAGTAATTTAGTATTTCTTTCCTCCCTACTCATGGAATTCTTAAAGTCACCTAAGTCACTATGGACTAACTCTAATAAAGTAGAGGAACGGGACACATTTTTGTTGAATGCTTTCTTAGGGTGCTTAGCTTCTACACACACTTCACATTTATCAAAAGAAGTATTGCTAAAGTCAGAAATAAGACTAAGTTGTTTTAGCCTTTTAATAGAGGCAACATTCACATGACCTAGTCTAGAATGCCATAAAGAAACAGACTCAGCAATATAAACAGAAGCAGAGAGTTTTTATTATCAATAACAACATCCAAAACAAAAAGTCCAGCATTACAAAAGCCTTTACCCACAAAAATACCATTTCTGGTTAATACAAGTTTATCAGATTCAAAAGATAACTTAATCCCAGCTTTGTTTAAAAGTGAACCAGAAATGAGATTTCTGCGGATATCAGGAGCAGCAGAATTCTGCAAAGCAATGGTTTTCCCGGATTTAATTTCAGGAAAACCTTTCCTTTGCCTAAAACACTCACAGTGCTTGAGTTTCCCATGAAGATGCACTCTGATTCTGGAACTTTCTGGTATTCCTGGAACGCTTCTTTGTTGGCACAGATATGACGGGTTGCACCAGTATCCACGATCCATTCTGAAACATTGCTTACCAGATTTACCTCGGACACCACAGCAGCAATGACATCATCATCTTCAGCAAGGTTGGCTTGAGGTTTCCATCTTTGGATTTGACTGGAGTTTCCTTCCTTTGACGGCACTCCTTGGCAGCATGCCCATACTTACCACACACAAAGCAGTTACCCTTAAATTTACCTTTTCCCTTGAAGTTGTTGTTATTCTGCCTGGTACCATGAAACTGATTTTGACCTTTGCCTTTTGGTCCTTTACCTGCAGCAGTCTTACTTTCCACAAGATTAGCAGAACTAGAAGAATGATCAACTGATTTTCCCTTTATTTGGATACGGTTTTACTCCTCAATTTTTATATGGGACACTAACTCTTGAAGGGTAAGATCTTTCTGCCTATGTTTTAAGGAATGAACAAAATTCTCCCAAGAAGCAGGCAATTTTTCTAGAAGGCAATTGGCTTGGAAAAGGTCAGGAATAGCCATACCCTCGGCAACAATATCAGCACATAAATGTTCATACTCATGAACTTGATCAAGGACAGGTTTCTCATCATTCATAGAAAATTTCAACCAACGACTACATGCATATTTCTTAGTCCCAAAATCATCAGTCCCATACTTTGCATTCAAACCATCCCAAATCTCCTTAGCATTTTTAGACTTACTATAAATCAGATAAAGGGAAGCAGTCATATAATGCAATAACATCCCACGACATGTCTTATTATCTTTTACGAAATCCCTAACAGAATTTTCAGGAGCAACATCAACAGCCAAACAATAATCAACACCAATCTGACCCAAGAAAAATTCCATTTTATCAGACCACATCCTATAGTTTTTCCCATCAAAAGGTTCTAACTTTGACATATCAGGGAAAAAGGGATTGGTTATAGGAACAACATTTAAAATACGAGTACCTTCATCAAGAATATTAGCAGCCATAGTTCCGAAAAACAGAACAAATATTTCGGAAAATTCAACTTTAGAATGTAGGAACCAAAACCGCTAACAACATAAATTAAACTTATCTGGAAAACCGTGGCGTGAAGAATTCACTGCCCTAAAGTTGAATTTGCCCCGCTACAACACATGGCCTCACAGCAATCAAGCTCCAGGGGTACACGGTCTCTGCGTTTCCAGTGTAGATGGAAAAATAGATTGAAAACGATCTTGAATATTGGCCAGAAAGATATTTTCGAGAGAGGAAGAAGAAGGTGTTTATGATTTTCTGTGTGCTAATGAGAACAGTAACCTCTGTATTTATAGAAGAATAATAGGGTTAAAACGTGGTTACCAGCCGACACTTGGTGGGAGGAGATAATGACACGTATAAATAACGACCCATTAAGGGAGGAAATCAGGGAAAAAATGGTAACTTAATTACTGGCTAAAAACGACAGATTTTTGACCCAAAACTTTAGTTAAGTTAGCCCAAAGCCCAAGGCCCAAGGCCCATGGCCCATGGCCCGGACCGGGCGGGCGCGCGCGTGTGGTGACTCCACTCACCACATGCCCACTAAAAGTCCTTTTGTCACACAACTCAATGGGTATAGAAAGTGTAATGTATATAAACCCCGTACACTTCCTATTATTCTATCAATGTGGGACTCTTCACATTCTCTTTTGAAGCAACTCTTGAGTTTCCTTTAAAATCATTTATTATAAACTCCAACAATTATGAAAATACAAAGCACCACTACACTAAACATTCTCAAGTAAAATCGCTTCCCTAGGGATCTTTATTTTCTATCTTTGCTTGATAAATTGTTCATAAGATCATAAAAGAGAAAGCCCAGTAAACAAAACTCATCGACTATAAATGCTTATATTAGATAAAATGAATCCTTAGGCAACTATGAATTATGAAATCAGAACATCTCTTCTCAAATCCAATAAGAGTTGTAGTTTCGTCTCATCTTCTTTGGTAGGAAAGGAAATCGAAAGCAGAAGATTAAAACCAACAAATACAACAATTTCAAACCAAATTAAAGAAAAAAACTAACGAATTTAACATAGAAAGAGATACAATACCCGAATTAAAGGCTAATTGCAGGGCATGTGATGAAATTACTTTGAATCGCAAACCGTAAAATTCAAAATCTCAACTTCAAGAAGGGTGACTGGCGGCGGATTCTGCGAGTTGCAGATACGGGTATGTGAGTCGGCGAGTAGGGCGATTATGACAGGGGGGCGGTACAGTGAAAAGGGCGAAAGAGGTGGGGCGTGTGATAGGGAGCGCGAAGGGGGATGGGGAGAGGAGGGGGGAGGGAATACGAATAAGGGAAGAGTTGTGCTAATACTGAACTAACTGCTTAAAATTAATACTGATTTAAGGATTTTAAGAATATGAAACAAACCACCTCAATATGAATAAAGGTTTCTTAGTTTTGCGTGTGAGACCCAAAGGCAAAAAGAAATATTAAGAAGGTAATAAGAGCACATCTTTATATAAAGTGGTTTATTTCTCCTGTTAAAAGAAACCTCCGTTTTTAGAAAATAGGGTTTTTTTATTAAATAAACCACCTGTTAAATTAAGGTGGTTTGTTATTGGTGGTTACTTTGCACATATTTGTAGTAGTGTATCCAAAACGTATATCCATTAACATCATAACCCTCATAGGAGTGCACAGCTTTTCGGGGACCAAATGCTAGCCACTTAAGAGATCTGAAACAGTGGAATCTACTTTACGCATTAATCGGTTATGGAACCAATCAATAAAAGTCTTATTATGCAACTGCATCAATACTCTATTCCTTTTACCTGGATTTGATCACGCAACTCCTCCATATGCTCATCCAAGTAGGGATGGACCTGTACTATATGCTGCAATACAAACAAGTGTGCTTGTATCTGCATGTCAATAGGAGGTACAATCATTTTGGAGCAAAGTGTACCTTTACCCTCGAGTCTGCCCTTGTTTCGAGATGTAGGAAGTCCAATAGGATCAACATTAGTTAAGAACTCAGACACAAAATTACCGACCTGTTCCCTCACAATCCCTTGAATAATACTTCCTTCTGGTTGCACTGGATTCCTTACTTTATCTTTCAAAGAGCCCATATGTCTCTCAAAGAGATATCACCACCTCAAAAACACCGGACCACATAGTTTAATCTCTCGAACTAGATGTACAACCAAATGGACCATAATGTCGAAGAAAGCAGGTGGGAAATACATCTCAAACTTGCACAAACTCTCTATCACGCCAACCTGGAGAGCATCAAGCTTCGACGATTGTAATGTTTTGCTACATATATAGTATTGAATAAAGAACACAACTCTGTTATAGTTTGTCTCACATGTTTCGGCAATATCCCTCGAATTGCAATCGGTAAGAATACTTGCATCATTACATGATAATCGTGAGACTTCATACTCGATAGATTCAACTCACCGTCTATGGTAACAAATCTTTTCATGTTTGGTGAGTACCCTGATGGAGCCTTAATGATGTACAAAGACTTGCAAAAAAGCCGTTTCTCAGCTCTAGATAGAGTCTAGCAAGCTGGAGGCAAATAGTTCCTATCATCATCAACCAACTTTTTCTTTCCTTTTCCTTCAATTCTTGCAGCCGACCCTTCTTCGATTTCCTCTTTTTTTCTTTGCCAGACACTTTATCTTTTTTCTTTCTTTTCTTAGTGTCCCTCTTTTGAGCCCATAGCTCTGGTCGAAGCCCCTCACTTTCCAGGTACAGTCGCACTCCTTTGCTATCCTTTGTCTTAGAATATTCATAAGTGTCCCTAGAATTGCATCACATATATTTTTCTCTATGTGCATGACGTTGAAAAAATGTCTAACCTTTAGATCCCTCCAATATGGAAGTTTCCACATAATAGACTCCTTTTTCCAAAGCCCTTACCACCATCACCCGCTCCTTTGCTGAATATTATTTCAGTACCCTTGACCTAATAAAAAACCTCAATACTAGTCAATAGCCTACGAGCAACCCCTTCCTCAACTGTTCCATCGAATGCCTTCTTCTTATTACGATAAGGATGGTCGCGTCGAAGGAACCTTCGAGTCCGCATATAAACTTCTTTGTGACAAGTAGAAACGTATTTAGATTATGTGTCGTCGATGCAAATCGGGCATGCTTTCTTCCCTTTGTTCTTGTACCCGAATAAGTTCTCATAAGCAGGAAAGTCATTAAGAGTGTATAAAAGCATGGCACGCAATGTAAATACCTCATCAGCATGTGCATCATACACAGAAACTACTTCATCCCACATTTTTCTAAAATCATCAACAAGTGGTTGTAGGTAGCTATCTATGTCGTTTCCAGGCTGTTTCAGCCCTGAAATAAGAATCAACAACATGATGTACTTGCGTTTCATGCACAACCAAGGAGGCAAGTTGTATATAGCTAGAAGAACCGGCCATGTACTATATTGAGAACTAAGAGTACCAAATGGGTTCATCCCATCCATATATAGGCCAAGCATCAAATTTCTATCCTCGGCACCAAAGGTCTTATGCAGACGATTGATACCTTTCCGTTCAGGAGCATCAGCCGGATGTTTAAGAAAACCGTCCTTTTTCCTTCGTTCTGCATGCCACCTTAAGCTCTTAGCATCTTTCTTGATTGAAAACATGTGCTTGAATTGTGGTATAATCGGAAGAGACCACATCACCTTTGCTGGAGGCCCTTTCTTATCACCAACCCATGCGTTCCTATAACGCGACTTCCCACATCAAGGACACTCATCCATATTCACATATTCATTTCGATATAGCAGACAATCGTTTGGACAAGCATGTATCCTCTGGTACTCCAAACCGAAGGGACACTCATCAGTTTCTTAGCATAGTATTTCGACTTGGGAAGTTCATGGTCGTCCGACAACATATCACCAAATGCTTGCAATAAGGAAGTGAAACAAGAGTCACTTACACAGGCTTTCGTCTTGATATTAAAGAGTGTTATCACGACCATCAGCTTGGTTTACCTCGTACAACCGGGATACAACGGTTTTCGAGACGTCTCGGTCATGCACTCAAAAATACGAGGTCGTTTCCCAGCATGATCATCCACCCCCTCCATGATCTCTTCGATATGGTCCCCATCATAATCATCATCATCCTCTACTTCAATATTCTCATATTCGTCCTCGAGGTTATTGTCATTCTTAATGACATCAAACTCACCTCTTTCATGCACATTGTTAACAACGACATTCCCCACATCGTATATACCCTCCTCACCGTGCCAAACCCATACATGGTAGTCTTGCCTAAACCCGCAACGAAAGATATGCTCCCTCAGCGACCCAATATTACTAATCATGCCCACATTACCACAATCAACACAAGGACAATAAAACCCCTCAGTTCTCGTTGCAGTCTGATGACTTAATGCAGCATCACAAATTTCAAAAGACCTTATCCATGAATTCACTCATGTCACGACAACCATACATCCATGCACGATTCATTTCAATCAGACCTTTAATTAAACATAAGCAAGAAGTACCTCATGTCAATAACGAACTTTATTACATTATTAAAGTTTATGAATAATATACATTTAATGAAATTAGGCATGCTTTAAGGGTCCTTATCACTCCAACCTAACCCATCCCTAGATGTCTAATCTCACTAGTGAATGTATGTCTTCTTTTCGATTCTACGGAAGATTCAGCACCATTTCCCTACAGTTCTGCAAGTACACGATGTAGATATATAATTACTTATATTTACATATGTACCCAGAGAACAAAAGTAGGGAAACGACGAGCCAAGATTTTCCTCTATAGAATTGAAATAAAGACATACATTCACCACCTCAGTGAGATTAAACATCTAAGAACAGTCCCAAATTGGGTATTATTTAAGACTTACTCCTAATGAGTAGTCTCGAATGGGTATCTAGGCATATGATATGATGCTGCATATATACATAGGTTTTTGAACAACAAATCATTTTACATCTAATCTTAATTCAACGGTATGTATATACATATTTGCACATATAAACTAAGTTACACATATAAACCAATTAACTAATATGAAATTAAAGAAAGTTAAATATGAGCGATAACATACCAATATCAAGGTTGTAAATAAGGAAATCGAACTCAACACTCCGTCGCTAGCACTCCGTCACTAAGCTAGCTAGCTTCAATAATCAACAACAAAGTTTAAAGTTAAAATTAGTATAACGAACTGAACAAAACTAAATTAAACTAAACTAAACTAAACTACGCTACAAAAATAACAACCATATTCATCCTACAACAAAGACCTAGTTTTTTTAACCTATAAATCAAACGAACTACTTAAACTAAAATTAAATTAACTCAAATCAATAAAATTTAAACCCTTGAACTATTACACAACCTAATTTCACTAACAATTATTCATAAAATTATATACAATGAATTATAAATTTATGAGATTACAATAAAAGTTATGAAGTTTTAGTTACCTATCTAGGAAAAGGTCGTATTGTAGTTGTTTAGGAAGGGGAGGAGGAGGAGCGAAGCTGGGGAGCAGCAGTGGTGCATGAAACTAGGGAAGCAGCGATGACAGCCCAGCTGGTGGTGGTGAATCTTCAGGTGCACAAGTCTCCGACGTTAGTTGTGGTGCTCAAGACTGAGGTGGTTGCCGGTGTGGTGTGGTTGTGCGTCGACTAAGAGTGGGCAGTGGTGTGGAGCTAGGGCAGTGGCAGTGGAGCTGGTGCAAAAGAATGCGTGTAGTGAGTTTTTTGAGGGGAGAAGAAATTTGTGTTAAACGCAGGTTTTTTGTTGGGAGGGAAGTCATTTAGGACCTGATTTTCGGATGCGCTCCCATGAACTGCATCAGGTTAAAAAAAACCGCATCAGATTTTAAGTCTGATGTGGTTTTTTTTTACCGCATTCGATTTTGTTTGCCACATTTCCCACCAATTTTTGGGTTGATTTTCGGATGCGGTTTTACAAAAACCGCATCTGATACTAAATGACATATATATGGTTTTTTTCCACTAGTGTTAATCTGATTAATGTTAGAACATTTCTTTAGGTCTTTGATTAGCAAAATAACATGTGAATGATATAAATCATTCATATAACAATCATGCAAACATATAATAATGTATGAAATAAATAAAAAGGAAAGAAGGGTTAGAATGTACAGTAGAACGATTTTATATTAAAGATTTACATTGAAAAAGAAACAATTAGTAACTTCAATATAAAAATAATGAATTTATTCAAGGACCCTCAGGACTATACTGTGGCTTGGGTCTGCGAGATTGACAACCTTTGGGGCGAGCAATCGTGAAGCCTAAAAGTATGAATATCTCTATGTATGTCCGAAAGTATATGTTTGAATATGTTTTGTAGATAGGTTTCGTAGGGAGGTTCGTGAGGTATTGAAAGTCGTATTTTATAAGTCGCGTATTGAAGTTCTTGTGCAAAACCGTGTTGAATCTGTACTTATACAAAAATGAATCTGGGCTTCATGCACCATCTGTGCTAGGCGCGGGATGACGTGTGAGGCGCAATATACGTTTGAGGCACACATTGGTGCGCCTGATGCAGTATGCTCAGTAGAAAGCATACATATCTTACGCGCTTTGAAAAAGATAAGAATGAAAAAGACGCGTCCACACAAAGAAGTGGGTTAGGCGCATGACTCTGTATAAGTCACAAATCCACGTGTCAGGTGCAGATTGGTGCACCTGATATAGGTGGACAATGGTGCGCCTGGCGCATCAACGTGCACCTGGCGCATCAACGTCTGCCAGGCACAAGGTTGTTCGCTAGGCGCACTAGCTTGGCTTTTGACACGCCTTTGTCAACTTTTCTAGAAAAGTGTTTAAAAGATTTTCTTTTATCTTTTAACTCCAGAAATCTAATGTTACGGGATAAAATCCTATTTTAACTACTTCCTCCGTTTCAAAATAGATGGTACATTGTTGACTAAAACGCTTGTCGAGGCACTACTTTGACTATTAATATCTTTAATTATGTATTAGAGTAAAGTATAAAATTTTGATTCTGAAAATATACATTAAGACAAATCCAACAACATATTACATTATAACATTTGATTTTACCTAATAGTAAATAATGCATGGTCAAACCTCATTCATGAATAGTGGAAAAGTCAACAATGTAGCATCTATTTTGAAACGGAGGAAGTATATAAAAAATATCTTTCAAAATATTTATTTATTAAAATAAAACAATTAATTATCAATAAAAAATTAATTGGGCTTTTCAAAGAATTGGGCTCAACACACAATTAAAATTAGGACTTTAAACTTTTCCAAAATAGTTTTCGGGATGGCATTTCTGACTGCTCTGCACTTAGTCGGACCAATTAAGATCGCGATATGTTTCATCATTGGATACTTAAATGGGGAGACACGATTATGTGTCTACACCTGTTATCCAAAGAATATGGAGGGATATCACCCTTGCTATCCACTGAAACTCAGAGAATTCCTTATCAATGAAAGATTGGATATTCTCATACATATGACTGTTTATTAGTAAGGAGGGCCATGATAGTCACACATTTTCTTCCTTTATGACTCATTTATGGGGTATTTGGATTGTTAGGAATAATACTATTTTTCGTGGATATAGTTTCTTTTCAATTCAACTTTTTGTGTCTAGTGTTGTTGCTTCTAGTCAGCATATGAGGTATGTTGAGCTCCTGGAGAAACAACTTAGATTTCTTCATCCACCACAACAAATGAAGGATGTTCCTCCAAGTTTCTTGTGGATAGATATTGGTCAATACTTTTATATGACAATCTCTATGGTAATTCAAGTTGATGGACCCTGGGATAAAAATACCCTTAGAGCTGGAGCTGGTTGGTTTATGGATAATGCAATTGATCACCAAAGATCTTCTAGAGGAACTCATTTTATTGTAGAAATTGCATTACAAGCATAATTATGTGCTGTGCTTCATTGCTTTCAATGGGCTATTGGAAGGGGTTATACTGCATTTCATTTGTTAATTGATTCCACAGGTGTTATCCATCTCATTCAAGCAAAAGGTTTATCTAATGTATCTCTTAGATGGACGGTTCAACATATTCTAGCTCTTGCCACATCTCTTCCTACTTATATGTTGTGTAAGGTTGAGAGAACAAAAGTTTGAAAAGCTCATGATCTAGCTACGGGTATTAGAGGTTTTCCTTAATTTCTTAGTTGTTTATTAGTGTTAGTTGTAGCCCTTGTCCAAAAGACAAAAATGGGTCTCGATGGTTCTAAAAGTATGCAGTCTTTGCCCACAATTGACTATATGAAATACTTCCTCCAATTTTTAATAAGTGACACTTTTTTTTTTTGGAAAACATCATAATAAATGATACGTAGCTCAAAATGACAAAAAAAAATCATACATGTTATTAAAAACATGCCCTTATTAAATTCACACCCATTAACCTAACTCAAATTAATTACTTGAATTTCCAACCTAATTAAATTAATCAACCACCCACCACCCTCTACTGAACCCAACCCCCCTCTCATTCCTCTTGTACCCTATAACCACCATGCCCACCACCGCTATTTCATTTCTCTCCGATCAGTGCCACCATCTCCCTCCTATCTATATCTCTTCAACGCCATCTCCATATTCCCACTCCTCTCTCTCCTCCGCCCATCTCCCCTCTCCTCTCTCATGCTCACCAATGACCAACACACCACCAACGCCATCAACACCCAGTCTCACCAACCACTCCTTTCTCATCAACCACCACCCACGAAGGCACGAACACCTACCACTAAATTAAAGTTGTCGCTTCTCTCTTGAGTCGATGCACTCTCAAGGCTGATCTAGGGTTCAACATCAACCAACCACCAAAGTCGTGGCTCCTCACTCAACGTGGATCTTGGGCTCTTCAACATCAACCAACCAACACCCACGAACATAAGTCAGTCCTCAATTTGAAGGTTTGAAATCTGTTTTATAAGATTGGTTTTTCGTTCGTAGCTTTAGAACTAATTTTTGTAATTTTTTCGTTCTTAGTTCTTAGTTTTTAGATCTACATATTGTTCGGATCTTCTTTATTTTTGTTTTTTCTTTAAGTTTTGTAGAACCAATTCTCATAAATTTTCTATTTTCGATATTTGGAAAATTTTTGCTAATTTTATTTTATTTTTTAAGCACTATTGTGGTGGTGTATGGCGGTTATTTTCTGGTGATGGGTGATAGATAGTGAGTTGTAAATAGACGGTGACAGGTGGAGAAAGTGGTGGATGGCCAATGGTGTTAGGCCTACGGTTTTGGTTTGTGGTGGACGAAGGTGGCGGTAGACAGTATTGGTGGATGAAGGTAGCGATGTGGTTAGGTTAGTGGCCTAGTAGGTGGTGGGGTAAAGGTTGGTGGTGAATTGGTATTTTTATTAAGTGGAATTTTTTCCTTCAATAATGCAAAAGTGGGTTTTTATTCCAGAATATGCCCAAAAAAAAAAAAATTCCCTGCGTACCGTCCACGTAGGACGGCACGCGAGAAATTTTTTGTTTTCTACTTAAGTAAACCGCTATTACGAATAGCGGTTTACCCTTATAAGGCGCTACTCAAAGTAGCGGTTAATATTGTAAAAATAAACCGTTATTTGAAGTAGGGTTAATATTAATTGACCGCGACTTCAAGTCGCGGTTTACTGGTCCCTGAACCCCCCCAGTCCATAGCTTGGCGCTGGGTGATATAAATCGCTACTTCAAATAGCGGTTCATTAATGAAAACCGCTACTCCAAGTAGCGGTTTATTGAAATCCCCAACTCCCCCTAGGTTTCCCACACAACACCACCGTCGATAGTGGGCCACCGGAGAGCTCAGCCAATAAGGACGTCGCCGCGCAACTGACGTCATTGTGTTACTAACCTTTTTGTTTTTTTGTTCTTAGGTCTGATGGCGCAATCCATCTTTCCCGGCCCCACTGTTCGCAGTGTTCTCACCCTCCATGACAAGCATTGGAGTGAGGATGCCTGGAGGGGAGTAGCGGACACGGTATTATCGTGCCGGTTGCATCATCATAGTCTCACTTGTGACTGGGAGGTTCACGATAGAGTTCTTCGGTATGTTGAGCGTGCTGGATTTCTCGGCATACATCGTTTGTTAGGGGGAGGTTTGGAGATTGATTGACCACTTCTGACGGCATTAGTGGGGCGATGGAGGCAGGAGACACATACCTTTCATTTGACTATCGGGGAGACGACGAATACTTTAGAAGATGTCGTTGTTATCCTTGGACTCAGAGTGCACGGGCCACCTGTTACTAGTGGAGGCGAGGGTAATTGGGCTGCAGTAGTGCATGAGTTGTTAGGGGATTTGGCACACCACACCGGAGAACGACCCCAAAGTTCTCCAGGGTTCGTCTTTGAGGTTGACATGGCTTCGGCTTCATTTTGTCTTGTTGTCGAACGATGTTGATGAAGTGACAGTACAGCGATTTGCACGGGCTTATATTCTTGTCTTCATGAAGTCCATTCTTTTTGCTGACAAGAGTGGGGATACAGTCCAGGTGTTTTATCTTCCACTTTTGGCAGATCTCGACGTAGCAGGGACATATAGTTGGGTAGTGCAACCTTTGCATACTTGTATCGACAGCTATGTCGGGCCATCACAGAGGGGTGTGAAGGAGTTAGGTGGACCTTTGTTGTTGCTATAACTTTGGGCATGGGAGCACATACATATCGGCAGACCTCGGATTTCGCGGTTGGGGGACCCACCTCCACTGTTTGACGATGGCGCTCCTATTTTTGGCTCCCAGTATATTTCGGGGGTTGACCCTTTAGCTATCAAGTAATATGCAGTGTCTCACAATTGTTGAAATTATTTAATTTCATTTTTCTCAAGGATATCAATGTGTATTTCTTTTCAGTTGGCTTCGGGTACACCTCACTAGGTCCCACTTAGCAAGTGGGCTTTCTTACTACATGGATGCACTTGACCATCAGATGGACGAGTAGGTACATAGGGTCTCACATGCCTAACTTATATACATTGGTAGACATCTCTCACATGCCTGATATTTGCAAGATTCTTTCTTTGAAGATGATTTGGCTGTCATATACTGATGCGAGACTGGAGTTGTTACCTGCTATATGTCGAGCTGATCGACATGTATGGCGCACATTGGCTCCACTTATTTGTTTCAACATTGTGGCATTTCATTTTCCTGATCGAGTTATGCGCTAGTTTGGATTCGAGCAGACGATTCCAGCACCTTGTGATACGAGCACAGCCCTTCATGGCATAGATCGGAGGTCGAAGAATAAGAATTATCCGCTCAGACATTGACCTTCCATAGTGCAGTGGGATGAGCGCGAGAGACGTGCTGTTCAGGGCACTCCGATTAGTGGTTGTACTCATGCCATTGTGGAGTATATGATATGGTATCGTCGCATCACGAGGTTACGCATGACAGATCCATTGAGGCGACCTCCTTCTACACATTATCAGCCTGCGTCTGCAGATATAGTACTGGTAAGTGACATGATTTGTAATTATACTTTTATTTATTTATCCGACTATATAATATGTATTTTTCTTTCTATGCAGGCACATACTTTATTTGATGTTGCTCATAGGTGCAACATTGTACTAGAGGCTGCTGAGTCATTGCCTCCAGATATGGGGCGCCAGTTGTTTGCACAGACATGACCATGAGGGGATTGTGTATTGATGTTGTTGGCCGAGCTGGACATGTCCACATCTTACAGGGCGTGCCTACTTCTGCTGCACATACATCGATTTCTACATCTTCTATGTCTGCGGCCCATACATCTACCACGACACCTTTGCTTTCGCCTCCAGTCTGTCAGAGGACCTATCGACGACGTTCTGCCACCACTCCATCTTCTCTTGATGTCATTGCAGAGTCTAGTGAGACCATACCTAGTTCATCTAGACCTTCACAAAAGAAGAAGAGGGGGTCTTAGCACCTTCATTTATTGTTTGTATAGTTAGTTAACACTATGT